>NC_133619.1:622096893-622164393 GCF_048593235.1 Sminthopsis crassicaudata
ATCAATCCTTTCTCTCTCCTGTACTCCAAACTCTGATAATGAGACAGCCTTTGTGCCTTCCAAGTCAACTCTCTACAAGCCACAATGCTCCCAGCCCCTCCCATATTTTTCATCAGCTTGCCCCCTCATAATTCCTCCCTATCTACTGGTTCTTTCCCTGCTGCTTACAAACATATTCAACTCTCCCTCATTCTAAAAAACTCTCCCTTGATCCTACCATGGCCATTAGCAATCATCCTGTATTTCTTCCCCTTTTCATGACTAAACTTGAAAATGATGTCTGTACTCTGCATCTTTCTTCATTTCTCATTTTTCTTTCATATATAAACTTCCTTCAATTTATATCATCATCAATTTCTTTTTTCAAGATTACCCATGATCTCTTTGTTAGCCAAACTAATTAATGCCTTTATGCCCATTAGTTGGATAATAAATTATGGTATATGAATGTGTAAAGGGCTACAATTGAGCAGATGCAAGGTAACCTAGCACTTGAGGCTAATTACCAATTGGACAATGTTTGGAGGATGACCCTACTTAACAATTCTGTGCTGGCTCCATAGGTGGGGGTGGACAAAGAAGGGGAAGTGAGATCAGTGGGTGCAGTGGGAAGAAGAGATTCATTTTTTTTTTTTTCCCCCTTTTTCTGAGGCTGGGGTTAAGTGACTTGCCCAGGAAGTGTTAAGGAAGTGTTGTGTCTGAGACCAGATTTGAACTCGGGTCTTCCTGAATTCAGGGCTGGTGCTCTATCCACTGCACCACCTAGCTGCCCCCGAGATTCATTCTTTTGACAATGGAGAGAGAAGAAGGAGGTGTGGAGATTGCCAGATTTAATTAATTCCCTGATGGAGACCCCAAAAGACCAAGAATAAAGACTTTTGCTTTTCTTGACTCTGGCTGATTCTAAGATATTCAGAGTCACAACATGAATATAATCAAATATCATCATTCTATTATGATGATCAACTGTGATAGACTTAGCTCTTCTCATTATGTAGAGATCAAAGACAATTCCAATAGACATGTGTTGCATCCAGAGAAAGAACTATGGAGACTGAATGTGTATTGAAGCAAACTATTTTTACTTTTTTTAATTGTTGTTGTCATTGTTTGCTTTTTCTTTCTTGTGTTTTTTTTCCTTTTTGTTTTGATTTTTCTTTCACAACATGACTAATATGAAAAAAAAAAAAAACGAAACAAAACTAATGACTTTTTCCTCAAATTTCATCCTTCTGGACTCTCTATAGCATTTAACAGTATTATCATCTTCTTCACCTCCAGGTTTTTGAAATTCCACCTTCTTTTGGTTCTCCTCCTTATGAAATATGACAATTTCTTCTAAGTTTTTTTTGCTAGATTTTCAAGTAAGTTAAGTTCCATAATTGTGAATGCCTCCCAGGGTCCTCTTCTCTTTCATTGATGTATTTTCTCACTTGTTTTTTTTTTTTTTTTTCATTATCTCCCATAGGCTCAATTATCACCTCTATGTTCAGATCTATTTCTGTGACCCTAGTCTCTCTCTTGAGCTCCAAATCTGCATCAGGCATTTTGAAATGGATGTCTCATAGGCACCACAAACTCAACATGTGCAAAACAGATCCCATTATTTTTCAGCAACTTCTCATCACTTCAGGCCCTAATCTATGGATTGTTGCAGTTGCCTCCTAATGGGACTCCCTTCCTCAAGTCTTTCTTCTCTGATCCATCCTCCACATAGCAACGAGTCCTTTTTCACTCAAATCCAATTCACTCGGATGCCATGGTATCATTTCCCTGAAGTCATGGTTGTCTTGGAGAACAAAGAACAAACAATTACTCCTCCGATTCATCCTTCATATAGCAATCAAATCAGTGCTCCTAAAGTGAGGGACTGACCATGTCACTCCCATACTTAATAAACTCCAGTGATTTCCTATTACTGCTAAGAATCAATAAAAACTCTTCTGTTTTTGGCATTTAAATCTTTTTACAACCTGATCACTTCTTATTTTTCTAGGCTTTTAATACATTATCCCTTCCATGAACCCAAATGTAGATCCATAACAGCCTACTTTGCTAGGACTTTGCTGTCCTTCACACAAGGGACTTAATCTCCCATCTCTAGTTCCTTCTTACCCCTCTTAGCATCCTCATATTCCCTTAAGATTCAGCATAAGTACTGGCTCCTCTAGGAAACTTTTTAAGATTACCTGATCTTCCAAACTAAGACTATCCTTATATCTACAAAGATTTCATATATCAGGATTCATGCAATTAGAATGTACACTTCTTAAGGGAAGATTGTTTTTGTTTTTTCTTTGTACCTTTAAAGCTTAACATCAATACTTTTTATTATTAGAATGAAATGTTTGTTGAATCCTTTTAAATTTCTGTGCTTTGAATATATATATATTTTAAGTCCAGATTTGTGATTTCATCCCTGTAGGAAAATTCCTGTAAGGAATGCCATCAATGAATGAAGGTCAATACCTGCTTTGTAATTTAGTCTTAAACAGTTGCTTGGAGTGCTCATTGATTAGGTGATTTAGACCCAGGTCTTCCTGCCATTAAAAACATTGTGGAGTCTCTCTGTCTTACCCCTAGTAGGTACCAAACAAAGGTCTGTTGGATTAAAACTTCCAGATTTTCCATTCTTTTAACATTTCCTATTCAGAAGAGAGCAGTGACTGTGTAGGGGAAGTGTCCTTGCAAGAATGGGTCCAAATACAATATTGGTTCTTATCTTTTTTTTGAACTGGTTCTTCAGGCAGGAACTCATTAGTCAGTCAGTCAACAAACATTTATTAAATGTCGACTCTGTGCCAGGCATTCCCCAAGTGTTGGAGCTACAAAGACGATTGTTGCCTTGGAAGAGCTTCAAATCTGATGGGGAATAAAATGTGCTCAAGGTTATGTCCACCTAAGATTGTGTGGGACTGTGATGATCCCTACCCAGATTTAAATCAGAGACTCTCAAAGTAAAAAGCAAAAAGGATTTATATACAGAGTGGATTAGATAGACCTAGTGAGGGATACTCCCACCCCCTTTTGACATTTTCTCCCATTGGCTGGAAGTCCAGGCTTACACTCTAATATGCAGAAATCTACTCAGAGACCAAGAATACTAGCCAGAACTTAAAGCTAATTGTGGAGAAAAGGACAGGGAGAACAGGAAGGAAATATATGTTTATCTAAGATAAGTGAACATCTGTGACTTTTGGTTATAGCACAACTTGTTATTGCAAAGGTTGGAGTTAATTAGGGTATAGGTCAAAACCACATTTTTATGAGAATTCTTCACTTAGTTTATCCCATTCAAGATATACATACACAGGATAAACCAGGAAGAAACTCAGAGGAAATACAATAACATTCAAGAGAATTAGCACAGACTTCTACTTTTTTTAAAAAATGAATTAAATGTTTTAAAAGCTTTTGGAATTTCAAAACATTTGCATGGTTTTCATTTTTCATCTTTGCAAAACTTTGTGTTTCCCAAACTTATTTTTTTCTCCCTCCCTTTCTTCCACCCCTTCCCCTAGAAGGGAATGTGATCTACACTCAGTCCCCACAGCCCTTCTCTGAGTGCAGATGGCTGTTTCCATCACAAGTCCATTGGAACTGGCCTGAATCACCTTGCTGTTGTGTGAATTGTGAATGCCGCTTCTCATCCTTTTGGCCTAGAAGACAAGACTCAATGAGAAGAAAAATTTTTTTTTCAATCTTCTTATACAGCCATCCATCAGTGCTTAATAATAATAGCTAGTACTTATGTAGCTTAAGGTCCATAAAATAGTTTTTGGGTGTTTTTTACTTTTAAGTTCATTACAACCCAACAAGGTAGGTACAGTTAATATTCTCCTTTTACAGATGAGGTAATTGAGGCAATTGAGACATTAAGTGATTTTCTCAGAGCCATTCAGCTAAGTGTATGAATTGTATTTGAACTTAAGTCTTTCTAACTTTGAATCTTTCAGGCTATATATTGGACCATCCTAGCACATGGGGGGTGGGGGGAGATGTGGTGGTCCCTTCCTGCCTCTATAAAGAAAGTCATAACATTGGACTGTGCCCAGACCATTGAAAAAAAAATTTGAATATTTTATTGGTATCTTTTGATTTTTTTTTTTGTTTTGTTTTTTTTCTTTTTTTAATAACATATTGAGCTGGTCCTTATTTCATAAAGCCCCACCTTATAGAGTTCAAACATTGAGAGGTCACTCATACCAGTCCCTAGAGGCCTTTGACCCAAAGAGCAAACTTGACCTTATTTTTAAACAGAGATTTAAAATAGAGTCAGTCCCCCAGGGAAACGGACACCACATTCTCCATCTTTTCCTCCTTCAGGGGGGAAAAAAAGACACATACACAAAACACAAGACTTCCTGTTGACTGACCAGTGGGTTGGGGTCACCCGCACCGTGAACCCTGGCTGAGCGTCCATGTGTCCAGGACCTCCCCGGGAGAAGTGTCGCACACCCTCTGCCAAAACTGCACAGTGGCTTTTGATTTTTAAAATTTTTAAAATTTTCAATTTTTTATTGAAGCCTTTAATTTTCAAAACATATGTAAAGATAATTTTTCAACATTGACCCTTGCAAAACCTTGTGTTTCAATTTCCCCCCTCCCCCCATTCCTACTCCTAGATGGCAAATAATCTAATATATGTTAAACATGGTAAAAATATATGCAAATCCAATATAGGTATACATATTTATACAATTATCATGCTACACACACACACACACACACACACACACACACACACACACACACAAAATCTGATTTGATTTAAAATTTTTTTTTTTTTTGATTTTAAATCTTTTTGATTTAAAAGGAAAAAAAAATGAGAAAGAAAATAAAATGCAAGCAAACAACAAAAAGAGTGAAAATGTTATGTTGGGATCCACATTCAGTTCCCACAGTCCTCTCTCTGGGTGCAGACAGCTCTCTTCATCACAAGATCATTAGAACTGGCCTGAATTATCTCATTGTTGAAGAGAGCCATGTCTATCAAAATTAATCATCGTATAGTCTTGTTGTTGCTGCAGACAATGATCTACTGGTTCTACTTATTTCTTTCACTCAGCATCAGTTGGTGTAAGTCTCTGCAGACCTCTCTGAAATAATCCTGCTGATTGTTCCTTATAGAACAATAATATTCCATAACATTCATATGTCATAACATATTCAGCCTTTCTCCAACTGATGGGCATCCACTCAGTTTCCAATTAGAACAGGCTTCTTACAAAAAGTGGGATTTTGCCTGATATTTGAAGGAGGCTGGGGTAGCCAGGAGGTAGATATGATGATGGAGGGCCAGTGATAATATCCAGAGATGAGAGATAGAGGATCTTGTTTAATGCCATTGTCACTGGGGCACAGGAAAGGAAATAAAGAATGAAGTGTGAAGTGAAGGATGGGAAGGGACCAAGTTAGGAAGGTCTTTATTTTTATATTTTATTTTATATGTTTTTAACATATTATATATAGTATTAAGATTTTATATTTGATCCCAGAGGAGAAAGAAAATCATTGGAGGTTACTAAGTAGGCGGAGTGACATGGTCAGATCTGTTCTTTAGCAATGTTAATTTGGCAGCTGAATGGAGGATGGACTGAAGTGGGGAGAAACTTGAGGAATGGAGACTCCCTAGCTGGCTATTGCATAGGATAATGTTGAGGGCCTGCACCAGAGTAATGGCAGTTGCAGGAA
This sequence comes from Sminthopsis crassicaudata, assembly GCF_048593235.1. Classification (NCBI taxonomy): domain Eukaryota; kingdom Metazoa; phylum Chordata; class Mammalia; order Dasyuromorphia; family Dasyuridae; genus Sminthopsis; species Sminthopsis crassicaudata. Next base: position 622,102,588 of record NC_133619.1, read on the forward strand.
TTCTACTTTAGAAGAGAGTTATGTTATGCCAGAAGTCATGTTATGAAGATGGAGGCAAGACTCAACAACACTTTGGACATAGGGGACGAAAGGAGTGGAGGATGACCTCTAGGTTAGGAACTTGGAAGAGTGATGGTGCTCTTAATAATAATAATAAGGAAAGAATAATTAATATTTATGTATAGTTTTGACGTTGAATAATTTTGTCTTTACAACAACCCCAGGATGTAGGTGCTAGTATTATCCCCTTTTTACAGATGAGGAAACCGAGGTGGAAAAAAAAAGGGACTTGCCCAGGTTCATACAACTATACATGTCTGAGGCAGGATTTGAACTCACCTGATTCCAAATCTAGCACTTTCTATCATAGTGCCATCTTGCTGAACATTTTAAAGTCCTTCTCAGAAAGATATTGCAAAATTATAATGTAGTTCTGGTCTTCTTCGCTTCATTTAAACTATAGTTATTTTTGACATCTTGTGGGATTTAAAAAAAACAACAACAACACCTAAATGCTTCCATTTTGCTGTAAAAACAAAACTCAAACCCACAAAAGTCTTAGTAATTTTCTATTAATCAATAATTGGTCCCATTTAGCTGCAGCGGTACATAAGGGCTAAAAACAAATGAGTACTGAAAGCATCAGCTTTTAACATCATCTCTAACTCTGTGACCTTGCTTCCCATGAGCAATCTGCTTACAGCTAGAGCTGGACCATGGTGACTCCTCCATTACTGGAAAGCTTTAAGAGGTTGCAAGATGACCATTTGTTAGGGATATTGTAAAAGGGATTCTTGTTTAGGTATGCAGTGAATTCACCAGGCTCTGAGATTTTAACAATCCAAGCTCATCTCATCCAATTTCATTCCATCCTATCCCAACTCTTCTCATATCATCCTGTCTCATTCCATTCCAAGCCTCCCCCTTCTAATTCCATCTCCTCCATTCAATCTAATCCTATCTCATCATAGTTTATCCTATTACATCCCATCCTATTTAGTCCAAATAAATGCAAAATGCACACACACTAACCATTTTTTAAAAAAGGAATATTCATTTATTAATACAAAATAGAAGAAAAAACATTGCCATGTGCACTGCAGAACATAAGAAAAGATTAGAATATAAATCAATAAATTTCCATTTCAATAAAGACTATGTAATAAATACTAGACATTGTGTTCAGAACTAATTTTTCTTTGCTTTCTTATAGGTTTTCATTTGTTCTCTACTGTGTAATTTTTACTTTATTTCTCTCCCCTTCTCTCCAGGCTGTAATTAAGCATTGGATATATTAATACACACACATGTATATGCACATATATACATAGATCTATTAATACATGCACACACACATATATGTACAGAGATCTTTATAATCATACATATATATATATACATTCATATCCATCTATGTAAGATGGTGTTATGCTTGTTTGTCCTGTTTCCCTGAAGGTAGATAACTTCTTTCAAAAGTCCAAGTCTTTCCACATTTTTCTAAATTTACCACCTCACCATTTCTTATACCACAGTAGTATTCCAAACTTGGACTAATTATTTTAAATAGTCTAAAATAATCATAAATGACTGACATATAGTATAGCCTCCCTAAATTTTTCTCTTTTGATTAAATCAATTTTAGTTTTAACTTTGTCTGAGATCATGATTACTACCTTTGCTTTTTAAAAACTTAAATCCTACTCCTGATCTTTATTATAACATGTGTATATCTTTTATTTCCTATCCCTCCAGACACCTTTGTTTTGCTTCTATCTGCTTCCTTGCCCTCCTATTACTTAAATCCATCCCCCACCTGGGTTTCCACCTTTATCCTCTCCCTGCCCTTTCTTCTCCTTTCTTGTTTCTATATGAATTTAGAAGACTTTTATAGCCTTTCAAATATATCTGTTGTTCCATCTTTATCCCATTTCTATTAATCTATTCACCTTCCTTGTCCTATTCCCTCCTCATATTTATTTATAAATTTAGGAGACCATTCTAGATATATATGTATTGTTCCCTCATTAATCCATTCCCATGGAGAACCCTCCTCCCTTATTTAATTCTTTTGTGTCAGTTCTTCCTCTTACACCTTATTTGAAGAACATAATTACTGTTTTTACCTTTTCCTACATGTTTTGCTTTTTAGAATCACATCACACTCAGCTCAATACCAATCTTTTTTTTTTTTGAACTGCCCAATTGCCAATGACAATTTTAGACATAATCTACATTTCCATGTATAAAAAGCAAGCAGTCTGTCTTTTACTGAGTCCCTTATAAATAGTCTTTGATGTTTACCTTGTATTTCTTTTGGGTCTTATATGTCAACTTTCAAACCAGTTCTTAAGTACTTTCTTGATATGACAATAATGATTCACAGACAAAAAGAAAGCTACTTCTTGTCTTTAAGGAACTTACTATGGGAATAGAACCTCTAGGTATACATACAATAATTTGGTGAGGAGGAACACACAACTAGAGGGAATAGGAAAGGTTTCCCCTAAGAGATTACACAGGAGCTTAACTTTGAAGGAAGCAAGATTCTAGGAGGCAGAGCCCAACATATCAAACACAAATACTTGTTAAATTATATATATTTATATCATATATAGTACTATATTATTATACTATCTAATACGTAGTATAATAATAAGTGTCTAGTAATAATAAAAATAATGTAATAATACTGTGTAATAATAATAGTTTTATAATAATGCTGTATAATAATGGCTAGTAATAATAACATAACAATGTATAATAATGGCTAGTATTAATAATGTAATAATACTGTATAATAATGGTTAGTAATAATAATGTAATAATGGCCAATAATAATAAAAAGAATGTAATAAAACCACAGCATAATGATAATGATAACAACAATAATAATTGTTTGACAATAATCTGATTGACTCAGATTGAATGTAAATAGCAGTCTTTTCTGCTTTGGCCAGAAATTCTGAAGGTCTTCCCCTCCCAGATTTATTCTTCCATTTATTTCCTCATTTAGATATTTTTGACTAGGTGAAAGAGAAGATTCTTTGCTTCAATTGCCACCCAGCCTTAATCACTGAACGGCCTCGATCACACTGAGACCGGGTGAAGACCTCAAGGTCACTCACTACATCCTGGGCCATTTCTATTTGTCTTTTTTTTTTTTTTTTCCATTAATATTTTTTTTTAATTTTAATTTTATTTTATAATTATTACTTTTTTTTTTGACAGTACATATGCATGGGTAATTTTTTACAACATTATCCCTTGCACTTACTTCTATTCATATTTTTTCCCTTCCTCCCCCAACACCCTCCCCCAGATGGCAAGCAGTCTTATATATGTTAAATATATTACAGTATATTCTAGATACAATATATGTGTGTAGAACTGAATTTTTTGTTGCACAGGAAGAATTGGATTCAGAAAGTAAAAATAACAGTTTACACTCATTTCCCAGTGTTCCTTTTCTGGATGTAGCTGGTTCTGTCCATCATTAATTAATTGGAATTGGATTAGCTCTTCTCTATGTTGAAGAAATCCACTTCCATCAGCATACATCCTCGTACAGTATCATTGTTGAAGTGTATAATGATCTTCTGGTTCTGCTCGTTTCACTCAGCACATTTCTATTTGTCTTGATCTGCATTTTGCTGCTGAAACCAATGGCTCTAGAGGAGAGAGTGAGACAGATGAACTTCCTTCATTAAATGGAGGGTAAAAGGAAGAGCCAATTGGATCAGTGCACAGGTGCCCACTCAGTTCCCAGGCAAAGCAGGTTTAAGAGCTCCACAATACCACCCAAGGTTGGGATATATCCATCCCTGTATTCCCTAGATTTTGTAATCTCTCACCCTGCCAGCAGAGGCAAGTTGATTAGGGGAGTTGAGATAAGGGGAAAATATAGGGAATAGACCAGAGCACAGCTATTTTCCCCAGGCACATTGTTTTGGAACAGGAGGATTCCACACTGGAATTCACTCCTATGGTTTTCCATAGCCAAAGGGAACGGTACCATCTGGGCATGGGGCAACCTGTACCTCAAACATAGAAATTGCTTTTTGTTCCAACTCTTTACAGAGTATGGCACCAATTCTACCTAGATTGCTTGCCTTAAGAAATCTTATTAATAATATCTATTGCTTGCCTTAAGTCCTTGACTTGATTCCAAATCTTTTTTTTTTTTTTTCCCTGAGGCTGGGGTTAAGTGACTTGCCCAGGGTCACACAGCTAGGAAGTGTTAAGTGTCTGAAACCAGATTTGAACTAGTGTCCTCCTGAATTCAGGGCTGATGCTCTATCCACTGCGCCACCTAGCTGCCCCGATTCCAAATCTTCCTAAAGAATCCATACTTATAACTTACTCTTTGATCAGCATTTTCTAAATGTTCAGCCCTTGTAGTAAACCAAACATTATTCCAGATTAGACAGACAGTTCCATACAAATCCTCTTCCTCTATCAGGATCCAAATATCTTTTGTAACTATTTGACTACAACTAGTCAAGCCTTTTCATTCTATCATTTGACAGACATCAGAAAGATTGTTTGTGGGGTATCTTCCTCAGTAATATTAATCCAAATCTTAACCTGATGTCCCCCATCCTGAGTCCTAAATACCACCCTCGCAGGGGAATAGCATTAATCCTATATAACTTTCTGCATTTGCAGAATTGATAAACTCCTTTTGAGGAACTCACTCAAACACTGATTAGTTTGGGGTCTATTCCCCAACCAGTTCCAGTTCATTCCCAAACCAATGGCGCTGAGTTCTTTGGGGCATGGGGCAATGATCTCATCTTCTGAAACTACTTACAGCTGAGAATGGGCATTGAGCTGGGTCATCCCATGGGGTCCATTTGGAGGGTTTTGAGTTGATTAAAGATTTAGTGCAGGGTTCTCAAACTGTGACCCACCTGATTGTGGCAAATGGGCTGAGGGGCAGAGACAGAGTGTGAGCTTTTGTTTTCACTATAGTCCGGCCTCCCACAGTCTGAGGGACAGTGAACTGGCCCCTATTAAAAAGTTTGAGGACCACTGATAGTAGGTTGAGTCAGAGCCACAAAGCTGGTCAATAAATCTGCCTAGTGCTGGTCATTTGAAGGTGAATTGCTCAAAGCCTAAAGGAAAAGAAGCCTAAGAGAACTAGAGAGAAAGCTAAGAGCAGAGTTCTCATTCTTGGGAGATGTGCTTATATCTTCCCTGATTATTTTGTAAATAGCTAATTAGACATCATCTCTTTTAATAGAGACTACATTATAACCCAAAAACCAATTTTGAGAAAGAGGGAATTCCATCAGAAAACAAAAGTATTCACAAAATCCTTCCTTAACAAGTCTCATTTACTTGTTAAAAATAGAATATTGAGATAGAGAAATTAACTCAAAATTTCTACATGAGACATGTGTAAAAGCCTCTCTGTCAGAATTTTTTTTTTTTCTTAGACAAGTATTTCTCTTCAGAATGGGTTTTAGAAGAAGAGGGTTTAATGGAACTTTCAGGAATCACTTGGGCACAAATACTAAACTTTGAGCAAATCTGAAAATCCTGTCTAATAATTTCTCCTAACCTATGACCAGTGAAAATAAATCTCACAAGAGATTGAAGATCATGCTATGTAGCCTGTAGTAGGACTAAGAGAAGTTTCCACAAGCTAGTCTCTGAGATTAGAAACTAGCCTAAAGATGTTTAAGGGTTTCCTCAGGGGATGTGGGAAAACTGGGACACTGATAGATTGTTGGTGGAGTTGTGAATACATCCACCCATTCTGGAGAGCAATTTGGAATGATGCTCAAAAAGTTATCAAACTGTGCATATCCTTTGATCCAGCAGTGTTACTACTGGGCTTATCCCAAAGAGATCTTAAAGAAGGGAAAGGGACTCAAATGTGCAAGAATGTTTGTGGCAGCCCTTTTGTAGTGGCTAGAAACTGGAAACTGAGTGGATGCCCATCAATTGGAGAATGGCTGAATAAATTGTGGTATATGAATGCTATGGAACATTATTGTTCTGTAAGAAATGACCAGAGGATGATTTCAGAAAGATCCTGGAGAGACTTACATGAACTGATGCTGAGTGAAGTGAGCAGAAGCAGGAGATGATTATACACTTCAACAACAATACTATATGATGATCAATTCTGATGGACGTGGCCCTCTTCAACAATGAGATGAACCAAATCAGTTCCATTTGTTCAATAATGAAGAGAATCAGCTACACCCAGCGAAAGAACTCTGGGAAATGAGTGTGAATCACTACATAGAATTCCCAATCCCTCTATTTTTATCTGCTTGCATTTTTTATTTCCTTCTCAGGTTAATTTTACCTTATTTCAAAGTCTGATTCTTCTTGTGCAGCAAAATAACTGTATGGATATGTAAACATATATTGTATTTAACATATACTTTAATGTATTTAACATATTGGTCTACCTGCCACCTGGGGGAGGGGGTGGGAGGAAGGAGAGGAAAAGTTGGAACAGAAGGTTTTGCAAGGGTCAATGCTGAAAAATTACCCATATCTTGTAAATACAAAGCTATAGTAAAATAAATAAATTGCAATTACAATTAGAAAAAAAAAAAAAAGCCCTCAGAGTTATTTTGCCAGGGTCTGTGGTAGAATGACCTGGGAGAAGCCAAAATAGACTGGCCAGCAGCTTTTCATATCCAATAAATTTATTATGATGCAGGCGTAGCCCCCTTTAAGATTCCTTGTACCTTTGATATTCCTTGTTTAATCTCCAACTTCGTTTGGGCTAGTTTTGGTTTTCAGCCCCTATTCTAATGATCTGAAATTCCTTTCTGGGGAGAGACTGAAGGAGATAACAGAGAATTCCTGTCTTATTTACAACAACAGAGAATTCCTGTCTTATTGACCAATATCTCAGGAACCTCTTGGATAACATCTCTGTGCAAACATTGTTTGGATGACTCTAGTTATGTATATAAGGAAGGTTGAAAAATGGAATCTTTGCATTTGGTGTATACCACCAGCCAATGCCGTCAACTGACATCCCCTTGCAGGCAGTTTGGTCTTCCTAAAGGCCAAATGCCTGTCTATCCCTTTACTATCGATAAAAACTTTGCTTCCATACAGCACTGAGTAGCAAATGTATTTGCTACCAAACCCGCCCTTGGTTACTTTGGGGAAGGAAGGAGAGAGAGAAAAGGAACTGAGCCATCTCGGTTTAGAACCTCAGTTTACTCCTCATCAATTATAAGAAAACATGTTTGTGACACAGGACACACACAGGACAAACATGCTATATTAATATGTTATATTATCTTAAGTTAGTAAGAAACTTAAATAGAATTGACTTTTCCATTGATGTAACAAAATACTCTGAAAGTTATATCCTTCTATGAAAACTTGAAACACAAAAATCCTCTTCTCTAAACCATGCTAAAGATGTTTTAGCTTTAGTCTTTTTAATGAGTTTTAGCTTTTTATTGAGACTAAATGACATCTCCCACAGATAGTTGTATCATTTGTCCTTACGCTATTTTGAAATCTTTAAGGACCTTATTTCATATAGACATAGATATTTGGCAACAGATAGATGACCAGGCCAAATACTAATTTACCTAATTATTTAAGATATAATGACTATATATTTTCAGATTGAAAACACAAAATATTATATATTTGAATTATATTATGGCTTCTAGTGACCACTTACTCTGATTACAGAAATTTTCTATAAAAGAAAAAGCAGGGGCATGATTATAATAGCATCAAATACTGATCCTTCAGACTTCAGCCTGTGGGCACTTAATAATCACCGTTGACAGCCAATTATGTAATAACAATCCCACCTTATAGCTAACTCAAAAATCCAGCTGAGTATTTCTTTTTTCTTTTTTTTTTTTTTGAGTATTTATTGAGTAATGGTATTTCTTTCAAATGGTGGGTTACTACTTTAAAAAATCATCAGATAATCATTCCCAGATTAAAAATTCAAAACAGTATCAATTATAATCCCAAGAGATTTCACCTCAATAGCAAGTTTCTCTAATCAGAGATTATTTAGATCCTCAACTATCCCATATGCCTGCAGATTTTAGATCCTAAACTATCCTATGAGCACAATCACACAATTTTAGTAGAAAATGCAGGATTGTCAAATTGAAATTCTGCCCTGGGTACTTCAAGAAAGCTATAGATCATCATATTTGGTGTTATATTCACTAATCAATGAGACTGAACCAGATGAGGTGAGATCTTTCAAGACAGTTGTGAAAATCAAGTAAAGCTTCATCTACTTCAGAATTGGAGTAGGCCTGAAGGACTTTGAGCATTGATCCAAGGGCATACCTAAATCCCCTTCCTGTTATACCTCCATGACATCATTTTCTCCCTATTTCAACCAAATATGGGCAATTATGTACTTATTGGTCAAATTCAATTTCTGGGGTAGTTCCCCGTGTTTTCAGAATGTGAGACCCTCAGCCAATGAGGATGAAGGTCAGTGGTGGGAGGGGTATTTGCGTTAGGGATTAAAAGTGTTAATCCTGCCCCAGAAGGTACTTTCTCCCTTCCATTGTGTGCTGGAGGGTGGGACAGCCTTCTCTCAAGAATGTATAACAAACTGCTTTCCTTCTAGAGATCTCTTCAGTATTTTTTTTAATTAAATGGTGACCCCTCACCATTTCTGAACCACACAAGACTATGATACATTTAAATAATTTTGCTGAAAACAGATAGAGACCTTGGTAGAATTAATTATATTTTCAAAACTTGAAGTTCTAACAACCTTTTCTTCAAAGTTCCTTACATTGCTAAGCAGTAGGACCTTTGATATAGCATCACAAATGACTTTGACTTAAAACAACCAGACGTAAAAAATAAAAACATAGAATTTAGTTGTTAACAGGTGTAAACATAAGCTATTTCTTTGAACACAAGGAATTAATGTTAAAGGAATTTCATTTAACCCAGCAAAGCAGGGTGGGGGAGGAGAAGAGGGAACCCATAAAAAAGGGAGTAAACTCGAGTGAGGGGGTTTATTTTCTCACTTTCTCCCCAGGGGAAAGGGCTCAGAGGCCTGGGTTAAGGAACAGTCACCTCCAGTGGGGAAAAGGTAGATTATGTTCTCATCTTCCCCTAGCTCACTGATCTAAAATAAAAATTAAAAAAAAAAAAAAGTTTTCAATCCTGAATTTCAGATTAACTACCAAAAATCTTAATCAAGAATTTTTAGAAATTTAAAGGTGAAGAGACTGGAATTTTTATACTTTGAACCAAGCTTTTTTCCAAGCCTGGCCAAGTTTACAAATTAGGAGAAGGTTCCCCAGAACAGGGGCTGTCTGCTTCCCTTGCCTTTCCAAACCCACTTTTTCTACCCTTAAAATTGCTGTGGACTTTTCTCTACACATAGTAATGATTAATTTTAGGTTTCAATTATGTCAATAGCCCCCCAAAACTTAATTAACAATTTCACAATTTTTATAAGTGATAGTCAGATAGATATAACTTTATCATAAAATAGATTGGAATCTCATGTAATGTATAGCCAAGTTTAATTTTCACACACACATGTACACATACACGTATACACATTTTAATTTGTGAGGTTCCCTCCCCTAGATGGCAGGCATTCCCATACATATTAAATATCTTATAGTATATCCTAGGTACAATATATATGTGCAGAATTGAATTTTTTTGTTGTTGTTGCAAAGGAAGAATTATATTCGGAAGGTAAAAATAATCTGGGAAGAAAAACAAACAAAAAAAAAATGCTCACAGTTTACACTCATTTCCCAGTGTTCCTTTTCTGGGTGTAGCTGATTCTGTCCATCATTGATCAATTGGAATTAGATAAGCTCTTCTCTATGTTGAAGATATCCACTTCCATCAGGATACATCCTCGTACAGTATCATTGTTGAAGTGTATAATGATCTTCTGGTTCTGCTCGTTTCACTTAGCATCAGTTGATGTAAGTCTCTCCAAGCCTCTCTGTATTCCTCCTGCTGGTCATTTCTTACAGAACAATAATATTCCATAACCTTCATATACCACAATTTTCCCAACCATTCTCCAATTGATGGGCATCCTTTCATTTTCCAATTTCTAGCCACTACAAAAAGGGCTGCCACAAACATTTTAGCACACACAGGTCCCTTTCCCTTCTTTAGTATTTCCTTGGGATATAAGCCCAGTAGTAGTATGGCTGGGTCAAAGGGTATGCACATTTTGATAACTTTTTGGGCATAATTCCAGATTGCTCTCCAGAATGGCCGGATTCTTTCACAACTCCACCAACAATGCATCAGTGTCCCAGTTTTCCCACAGCCCCTCCAACATTCATCGTTATTTGTTCCTGTCATCTTAGCCAATCTGACAGGTGTGTAATGATACCTCAGAGTTGTCTTAATTTGCATTTCTCTGATCAATAGTGATTTGGAACACTCTTTCATATGAGTGGAAATAGTTTTAATTTCATCATCTGAAAATTGTCTGTTCATATCCTTTAACCATTTATCAATTGGAGAATGGCTTGATTTCTTATAAATTAAAGTCAATTCTCCATATATTTTGGAGATGAGGCCTTTATCAGAACCTTTAACTGTAAAAATGTTTTCCCAATTTGTTACTTCCCTTCTAATCTTCTTTGCATTGGTTTTGTTTGTGCAGAAACATTTTAATTTGGTGTAATCAAAATTTTCTATTTTGTGATCAATAATGGTCTCTAGTTCTCCCTTGGACACAAACTCCTTCCTCCTCCACAAGTCTGAGAGTAAACTATCCTATGTTCCTCTAATTTATTTATGATCTCGTTCTTTATGCCTAAATCTTGGACCCATTTTGATCTTATCTTAGTATGTGGTGTTAAATGTGGGTCCATGCCTAGTTTCTGCCATTCTCATCATTTCTGCATCTAATTTTGGCTGTGCTCTACAGGCACATAGGATAGATAATTTAGGATCTGAAACCTTTGATCATTAATGTTTACTCAAACCCTAGATTTTCTGATATTCCCTTTCTTCTAGGATTATATTAGAAGAATATACCAGGAGTTCCCACTTCTTGGTGTTGAATGGAATAAAGTAAGTGAAGACCTCTCATGGGAATGTGACCCTGAACTATGCCCTTACTGTGACTTGAGACTTTACAATAATAAATTAAACTATAGTTAAAAAGCTTCAGGTGTTCTATTGTCTTGGATGAACATTTCCCCTCCTGTTTCCCCCCACTTCTTAATTTGAATTTAAGTACTTCTTTTAAAGGTGATGATGGCTTTGGGAATTCAAGTAACAGAATCCTCTCATTCAAGAATATCTGCTTACATAGTAGCTCTCTAGGGAAATTTAACTTAAGAGTTTGTTATTTACTAATATTCTATTGTTTCTGGTTTAGAGTATAAACCTGGACTCCCCCAGACAATGAGAGAAAAGGTCGGGGCAGGATTGGGGGCTTCTGGTCTATAAATCTTATATTTTGCAGTTTGTGTTTTGCACTTCTCTACTGACACTTTGTCTGTTAGGAGTTGCCCTTTCTCAGGAAACTGTATTAAAATCCCTTTTTGCTTTTTTTTTTTTTAATCTCGAGAGTCTCTATTTTTAATTTGGGAAAGGGTCACTGTCCCACATAGTGCCATTAAATCCCCCATTTTACCAATCTGTCTGACACCTTAGACTCCTTAAGATGGCCCCAGTCACCAAAGGCAATACTAGATAGTCTGAATTCTTACCCTTGGTCTGTGCACAGAGTTGCCTGGCTGCTGCAGAACGTACTTTATATTTTTCTTCCTGTTTCCTGGATTCATCAGTGACTTTACTTATCAATATGGTCCTGCGACCTTGGACAGTCGGAGATGCTAGAACCGATCCACAAGGCAGCTGAAATCAACAAAGGGACACATCTCCTTATGCTTTGACACAGGTTACCTCTAACTGTAATAACTGGATCCCAGATAGCCTCCATCTGTAAGAAACAAGATATCTTTTTTTTTTTTTTAAACAAAGTCATTTTATTATAAATTTTTTTGACAGTATATATGCATGAGTAATTTTTTTTTTATAACATTATCCCTTGTATTCATTTTTCCAAATTATCCCCTCCCTCCCTCTACTCCCTCCCCTAGATGACAGGCAATCCCATACATTTTACATGTGTTACAGCATAACCTAGATACAATCAATATATGTGTGTAAATCCAATTTTCTTGTTGCACATTAAGTATTAGATTCCGAAGGTATAAGTAACCTGCATAGATAGACAGTAGTGCTAACAATTTACATTCACTTCCCAGTGTTCCTTCTCTGGGTGCAGTTATTTCTGTCCATCATTGATCAACTGGAAGTGAGATGGCTCTTCTTTATGTTGAAGATTTCCACTTCCATCAGAATACATCTTCATACAGTATTGTTGTTGAAGTGTACAGTGATCTTCTGGTTCTGCTCATTTCACTCAGCATCAGTTGATGTAAGTCTCTCCAGGCCTCTCTGTATTCCTCCTGCTGGTCATTTCTTACAGAGCAATAATATTCCATAACCTTCATATACCATAATTTACCCAACCATTCTCCAATTGAGGGACATCCATTCAACTTCCAGAGAAACAAAATATCTTATCAAAAACTCCACTGACTTACTGATGAATGAAGAAAAAAAAAAAAAAATATATATATATATATATATATATATATATATATAATTTTTTTTTTTTTTAAACATTGTTGCAAGAATACAGAAATTGTAAGAGCCGAATCTTCACCCCTCCTTACATACAAGTATCTGCCCTGGCCCAGGAGCTCACAATCTAGAAGAGGTCAAGGGAAAAAGAACAAAAGATTCTTTTCAGATCTCAAGCCATTACCCTGATTACAAAATCCAGTCCCTGCCCCCAAGGAGCTTACATTCTTTTGGGAAGATAATCTCCACCCTTGATTATTCTTTTGATGTCCTTGTGGGTTTCAATTTTCTAATTTAAGTTTCATTTCTCCAATTTAATTTTCCTAACTGTGGAAACCAAAGAAATGCCCATCCATTTCTCACAAATTCATTTATTCTTGGAGTGACAGACTCAGAAATGGAAGGAACTCCAAGGCCCATTGAGTCCAAACCACATTGGAACAAGAATCAGGGCCTTATATTTGCACCAACAAGTGATTATCCAGTTTCTGCTTGAAGATTCTCAGTGCCAGGGAGCTTACCACCTTCCCAAGGCTGGACAGCTTTAATGGTTAGAAGGATGAGGCAGTGTGACCAAGTGAATAGAGACAGGCTTTGGATTCAGGAAGGTTTGCCTTCTACTTTTGCCCTCTAACACATATTGTTACTTTAACTTTCAGAGAGTCAGTAAATATTTATTAAATTAGTAAATATTATTATTATAATTAAATATGTGTGGTACGGAAATGGTGAGGGGTCACCATTTATTAAAAAAGCTGGAGAGAGCTCTAGAGAAAAGCAAAGTTTATTGTACATTCTCGGGAGAAGGGCGACCCACTCTTCGAGTAGACTATCAAAGAGAGGAAGCGCCTCCTGTGGGCAGGACAGCACCTTTAATCCCTAACGCAAAACGCCCCCTCCCACCACTGACCCTCATCCTCATTGGCTGAGAGTCTTACATTCTAAACGCGAGATCTACCCATGAAATTGAACTTGACCAATAAGTACATAGTTGCCCATATTTGGATGAAATAGGGAGATGTCATAGGAGGGGAAGGCAATGCCCTTCAGAGTCCTTCAGGCCTACTCGAACTCTGAAGTAGATGAAGCCTTACTCGATTTTCACAACTGTCTTGAAAGATCTCACCTCATCTCATTCAAATATAAATTAATAAATATTATTAGGCTTAATTTTTGGGATAACAAAAAAAAGACAAAATAAAACAAAACAGTTCCCTGTCTAATGGCTGAGATAATATGCAAACAACTCTATATGCTTTTCAAACAAGCTACAGAAAGGATAAACTGGAGGTAATTCATAGATTAAAAAAACAGAGATAATACATAATAGAGAGATAATAATAATTAATAGAATTAAGAGGGATGAGATAAGTTTCTTGTTGACAGTGGGATTTTAGCTGGAATTTGGAGGAATCCAGGAAAGAAGATAAGGAAGGAGAGATGGAACCTGACCAGTGGAAGTGCCCAGAGGAGGGAGGTGAAGGATCTTGTTCAGCAAGGAGGCCAGTGTCAGTTTAAGTTGTCTGGAAAAGTAGGAGGGAGCTGGCTTATGAAAAGCTTTGTAGGTCAACCAAGATTTTATATTTGATCTTGGAGAAAATAAGGAGTTACTATAGTTTATTGAATGGGGTGTGTGTGTATGAAAGAGAAAGAGAGAGAGAGAGAGAGAGACAAACACACCTAGAAACACACATAAACAGAGACAAAGACAGAGAAAGAAAAAGAGAGGGAAATAAGAAGGAGGAATTGAGGTTGGAAGGGAGGGAGAGAGGGAAGGAGTGAGAGGGAGAGAAAGCTGGTTAAATCTGAGCTTAAGGAAGATCAATTTGATAATTGAGTGGAGGATGGTCTCTAGTGGGAAGAGATCTGAAGCCAGGAGACCCACCAGCAGCTATTGCTGGGTTAGGGTTGGAATAGTCCAGCCTGGAGGCAATGGGCGTCAGGTGTCAGTGTCAAGAGCAGAGAAGAAGACATATGGGAGAGATATTGTGAAGGCAGAGATGATAGGACTTGGCTATAGAATGAATTTGGGGGTAAAAAAGAGGAGGATGATATGTCTAGGTATCTGGGTAATTGGACAATTAAGAGGCCGATGGCATGCTCAATAGTAACAGGGAAATTAGGAAGAAAGGAAAACCTGAGGGGAAACCTAAATGATTTTGCTTTTGGATGTGTTGACTTTAAGATCTAGTCTAACATTTCCAGTGGGTAGATGGAGATGGCCAGGTTTGGAGGTTAGGGCTGGATAAATAGGTCTAGAAATCAACAGAAATGATCATTGAATCCATGAGAGAAAACCAATTGAAATAGTCCAGAGAGACAAGTGGAAAGGGCACAAGACAGAACCCAGGAGGGCACCTATGGATGGGTGTGACCTGGATGAAGGTCCATCCAAAGGGACAAAGAACCTGTGACCTGGATGAAGATCCATCCAAAAGGACAAAGAACCGGTGACCTGGATGAAGATCCATCCAAAGGGACAAAGAACCGGTGACCTGGATGAAGATCCATCCAAAAGGACAAAGAATCTGTGACCTGGATGAAGATCCATCCAAAGGGACAAAAAACCTGTGACCTCAATGAAGATCCATCCAAAAGGACAAAGAACCTGTGACCTGGATGAAGATCCATCCAAAGGGACAAAAAACCTGTGACCTCAATGAAGATCCATCCAAAAGGACAAAAAACCTGTGACTTCAATGAAGATCCATCCAAAAGGACAAAGAACCGGTGACCTGGATGAAGATCCATCCAAAGGGACAAAGAACCGGTGACCTGGATGAAGATCCATCCAAAAGGACAAAGAATCTGTGACCTGGATGAAGATCCATCCAAAAGGACAAAGAACCTGTGACCTGGATGAAGATCCATCCAAAGGGACAAAAAACCTGTGACCTCAATGAAGATCCATCCAAAAGGACAAAGAACCTGTGACCTGGATGAAGATCCATCCAAAGGGACAAAAAACCTGTGACCTCAATGAAGATCCATCCAAAAGGACAAAAAACCTGTGACTTCAATGAAGATCCATCCAAAAGGACAAAGAACCTGTGACCTGGATGAAGATCCATCCAAAAGGACAAAGAATCGGTGACCTGGATGAAGATCCATCCAAAAGGACAAAGAACCTGTGACCTCAATGAAGATCCATCCAAAAGGACAAAGAACCTGTGACCTGGATGAAGATCCATCCAAAGGGACAAAAAACCTGTGACCTCAATGAAGATCCATCCAAAAGGACAAAGAACCTGTGACCTGGATGAAGATCCATCCAAAAGGACAAAGAATCGGTGACCTGGATGAAGATCCATCCAAAAGGACAAAGAACCTGTGACCTGGATGAAGATCATCCAAAGGGACAAAACAGGTGTTCAGAGAGGTAGGAGGAGAGAGTAATGTCACCAAAAGCTTGGGGAGAGTATCAAGGAGAAGAGGGCAAGTGGCAGAGAAATCAAGAAGAATATAGATTAGGAAAAGCTCATTAGGTTTGGCAATTAAGAGACCTTTAGGAACTTTGGAGAGAACAGTTTCAGGTGAATGATGAATTACTGAGGGTTAAGTCAATAATCATTGATTAAGAATCTTTTATATGAATGAGTTCACCAACAGCTCTAGGAGCTACCCCTGTAAATGAGCAGACAGCAAGGAATACAAAGATATATCCAGGACAGATTGGAGATAGTCTCAGGAGAGAGGGAAAGGCTTCTTTCCACAGAGACTGGGTAGAGAGGAAGCAGAGACAACAATTGTAGATGGCCTTTCCCAAAGAGTTTAGGCACAAGAGAGGAGATACATCTGTCTCCTGAGATGAAATCTGAGGTTTCTTTGACGGGGAGACATGACTGCATTCGTAGACGATAGGAAAGCAACCAACAGAAAGGAAGATGAAGATTAATGAGAAAGTAGGAATAAAAGAGGGGTCAGAAGAAAAGAAATGAGCATTTTATAAATTTAATACTTTATTTCAAACTTAATGCAATATTTATTGAATTTATTTAATTCAAAATTATTGAATACTATATGCCAGGCACTGTGCTAATCTTTGACTTTACAAATATTATCTCATTTGATTCTTACAACAACCTTGAGAGATGGATGTTATTATTATCATACCCCTTTTACAGTTGAGGAAACTGAGGCAAATAGATTAAGTGATTTGCTCAGAGTGACATTGTTATGTTCTGAATAAAATTATTATAGCCCCCTTCTACACCTTTTTCCTAGCCCTTAGGACTGGGAGAATTGAGTCAGAAAAGAAACTCTGAAATACTATTGAGTCATAAAAACTCTAGGTGCTAGGTCTTAATCCTTGATGGGATAATTCCCCCACCTTTTGTATATTGTCCCTTGACTTGTTGACGCCTGCCCTTGATCTTCTTATCTTGACCCTTATTCTTTCAGGACTAAGATATGGCCCTTTGGGCAGCTAGGGGGCGCAGTGGATAGAGCACCAGCCTTAAATTCAGGAAGACCGGAGTTCAAATCTGCTCTCAGACATTTAACACTTCCTAGCTGTGTGACCCTGGGCAAGTCCCTTAACCCTAAGAAAAAAAAAAAGATTAAAAACCAATCTCTATGTTGCCTCAGTTTCTCAGGCATTACAACACAACTAGTAAACATCTGAGGCTGGGTTCAAACTCATATCTTCCTGATTCCAGGCCCAGCTCTCTATCAGTGGTACCACCTAATTGTCTTTAAATGGGATAGAATAGAATCACGAGATGGATGTGCTCCTCTAAGACACTCTAATTTCTTGTGAAACAGAGATAGTGGGAGAAGGTATCTAGGTGATTTGAGATGATGAGGGGGTGGGGGAGAAGAGTTCTCCTGACAAATGGTCTCAATTTTTTTTTTTTTTTCAGTGAAATAGTAAGCAAGGTTCTTAGTTGAGGAGATGAAGGCAAAGGGAATGATGGGAGGTTTGAGGAAGAACAGAAATATATTGAAAACATATTAGTAAATTTAATAAGTGTCTGAAGTCAGATTTCAATTCAGATCTTTCTGACTCCTTGCCTGGTACTCTATCCACTGGATCATCCAGTTGTCTTAAATCACATAACCCTCAGTGATGATAGAGAGAACTTCTTATATCCTGATTATATCTTATTATTTTTACAAAACAACTCTAATATCACAGATTACCTGAAAGAATCTTGGGAAATCCAAGGGTACCTGGATCGTACTTCAAGAACTGGTAATTATCCTATTCTTGATGGTGATTTTTCAAAATAATTCCATCACTCCTCAAAGCTCTCCTAATTTTCTCTCCTCCCATTTTCTCAACTAAAAATCTTGCCTCTTATTTCACTGAAAAAAAAAATTGAAGCCATTTGTCAGGAGGTTCCTCTTTCCCTTTAATATAATTCTCATTAATAGGACACTTTCCCAACATCAAACCTAAATTTGCCTTCTTGAACCTTTGCCGTCACCATTGGCAGCTCTACCCTTTTGATTTTGGTCAAGCAGACTAAATCTATCAGTCTTTCAGATATATGACATTACCTTGTCCTCCCTGAGATTTTTCTTCTCCAGGCTAAATGTCCCCCGTTTCTTCCTCCAATACTTGTGGAGCATGGGGTCCCAATCCACTGGGTTTTCTGCCTGTGCATCCTGACCGAAGCCTTCCTTCTGTTTGCCACAGAGTGTTTGGCCAACCTTTGGATCCAACCCATGTCCCTGGACTTTCTCAATTTCTTTTGACTTGAGAAGAATACCAGTGGAGCTGATGGGGTGGTCTTCCATTAATCCTCCCTCACCTCATGACTGACCCACCTTCTTTATCAGGTCACAAATTTGTTCGATAACATTCTTTAATTTCAGTTCTCCTTCTTAGCTTTTTGTATTTTGCAGCCTTCTCACAGTTCCTGGAACATAAATATTCTATCCATCCATCTGTCTGTCTGTCTCTTTCTCTGTCTTTCTGTATATGTGTGTGTGTGTATTGCTATTTTTGTCTCTGTCTCTCCCTCATTCTGCCCTTTGAGTCCATCACCTCGCTATCTAGAGATGAATAGCCTGTCACGTGTCCTCTGGGATGATGATTGGTCACTGTTTTATCAAAGTTCCAAAGGATGTGACCCTTTTAAAATTCTTTGAAGATGGCTGGGCTTCAAGACTTAAGCATACAATGACAACATTGCAACACTGGCATTCAAAAGATGGACCTTTGATTCTCAGAGATGTCTGGTCTTGATAGAACTTTGCCATTTTTGGATTTCCCTCTCACTCTGCTTAATTTGGGGTCCCATTCACTTTGACATGGTACTTAACACCAAATTTCCACCAGGGGGCGTGTGAAGACCACAGAGTTAGCATCCTACCTTTCCCATGAAACCCACCATGGAACCTCTTCCCTTGAAAAGCTACTAATGAGTACCAATTTTTCCCCCTTTTCTTTCCTCATTTTTTTTTTTTTTTGACTCTTAAAGCAGTCTCTTTTCAGAAGATACAATAATAACAAGAGAACCAGGCTACAGGGAGGTTAATTTTGGCCCAATAAAAACAGGAACAAAACAGGTTTCTAAAGACAGAACAGGCTATCTTATAAAGCAGCGAGCTCTCAATCAATGAAAGAAAATACTTGGCTTTTCCAAAAAAAAAAATATTTATTTATTTACATTAAGCAAGTATTTATACATGTACATGTTTCCCCAGGTAGATAGATTCACTTTTGTCTTTATGTTTCCAATGCCTGGAATATATTGATATATATTGATAAATATATATCACATATTTATATTGATATATATTGATAAATATATATCAGATATTTATATTGATTATATTGATAAATATATATCATATATTTATATTGATTATATTGATATATATATTGATAAATATATATCATATATTTATATTGATTATATTGATATATATTGATTGAATATATTGATAAATCAATCTCTTTAATTCTTTGTAAAAGGCTAGAACTGAGCAGATATACTTGACCTAGATGCAAGGTAATCTAGCACGTGTGGCTAATTACCAATTGGACAATTCTCTATTAACATGTTTGGAGGGTGACCCTACTCTACTGGATGCTGGCTCAATCTGTGGGTGTGGTGAGAGAAGGGAGGAGAGATCTGTGGGTAGAGTAGGAGAAGGATTCATTCTTTTGGTGGTGGAGGAGAGGAAGGGAGGTGTGGAGATGGCTAGATCTAATCCTCTGACAGGACCCCAAAAGACCAAGAATAAAGACTTTTGCTTATCCTGACTCCCGCTGATTCTAAGATATCCAGGGTCACAACAATTCTTATCTGCATAAAATCGATAAATTCTCAAATTTGTTTGCTTTAATATTAAATAAGGACAGTCAAGTTTGCTAAAAACCAAGAGGAATGGAGGATGAAGGTCAGATATTCCTGATTTAGCCAAGCTGGCTTTCTTGCTATTCATCACATATGACATTCTGTTCTGATTTCAAAGTCCTTTCTAACCTGGCCTCTTCCCACCTTTCCAGTTTTTTTTTTTTTTTTTTTTTTTTTTTAAACTTTAACTCTCCTCTTCCTTCTTCCATCCCCACCTCCTGCATCTGCAGTACTCTTGTGATTCAGTGATTCAAACTGATTATTCTCCACTTCCTCCTTTTCTCTGCCTCCTGGTTTTCCTTCAAATCCTGTCTAAAATCTCACTTCTACAGTAATGTTGGTGCCTTTCCCCTATTGATTATCATCAATTTCTCCTGCATATAACTCATTTGAATAGTTCTTTTTATGTTTACTCTCTCATTAGATGTAGTGAAAACAGAAACTGTTTTTTGGGGAGAAGGAGGGTTTTTTGTTTTTTGGTATTCCTAGAAATCCTGATTCACAGAAGGTTCTTAATAAATACTTGTTGAAGATTCCTTGTCCCATCTTTTTATCTTTGTTGTTCTTGGAACACACTCCCTCCTCATCTTTGCCTTGTGGAATCCTTCCCTCAGAGGCATCTCATGTACTACTTCCAACCTGAAGCTATTCCTGATTTTCCCAATCACTGGTAATTTCCCTTCCTAAATCACCTTTTTCTTACTTTGTACTTATGTTGTATATAATTATCTATCTATCTACCTACCTATTGCCTCCCCCATTATAATGTAAGATTTTTTTGTGGGTAGAAATTATATCATTCTTCGTCTCTCACCAATGGCTAACAATACTTGGCAAGGAGAAGATCCTTAATAAAAGCTTGAGGACTGATTTACTGTGTTCTTACATGCAAGAAATACCTAATATTTTAATATTTCCATGGATCTAAGATCTCATTGGTGGAGGTATTCACACAGTTCAAATCCAGTCATGCTTCTTCAACTTGTGAAACTCTTTACCTGCCCTTCTGTAAGTGTTGGTGGTGTGTGTTTTCCCTTGGGTCTCTTGCCATTATATAGGTGTCAGTTAAGCCTCAGGGTTATACATCTGTGATTTCTCATTCTCTTTATGTGACTGGCTCATCACTATTTTTAGTCTGTATTTTTGACATTTCTTATCTTTTTTTTTGGTCACATCATCTCTTCCTGCCTTAGTTTCTTCATCTGGAAAGTGGGGTATAATAATAATAACACCTACTACTTGACCTTATATCCATGGTCAAACTTCTCAGGCGTTAGAATTCCAGGTTTGTGATGAGGATTTATTTGTTTTTATTTTGTTATTTTATTTGGGGTTAAATGATTTGCCCAGGGTCTCATAACTTTTAAATAAGCAGGTATCTGAGATTGGATTTGAACTCAGGTCCTCCTGATTTCAGTGCTCTATCCATTGTGCCACCTAACTGTCTTGTGGTCATTATTATTAATAAAAACATAAGGGGGCAGCTAGGTGGCGCAGTGGATAGAGCACCAGCCTTGAATCAGGAGGACCCGAGTTCAAATGTGGTCTCAGACACTTAAGCTTCCTAGCTGTGTGACCCTGGGCAAGTCACTTAACCCCAATCTCAGAAAAAGGAAAAAAAATAAAAAATAAAAATAAAAAAATAAAAAAATAAGGCTAAGCAACTGAATAGAGTGCTAGAGGATCAAATGTGAAAACATTTATTAAGTCATTTAGTTTGGCATGTTGTGCTATATAAATATTAGCTATTATTACTATTATTATTATTATTATTATTAAGCAAATACGTAACTGCTCTCAGCCTTAGCTGGATTTGATAACCACCCAAAAAATGTGAAAGTTCTATCCATCCAGTTCTAGATCTGTGATCCTATGAAATATGGATTTTTGTTTGCGAAGGAGGCAAGGTTTACACCTTACAGGAAGGGGCTGCCATGTTTCCTCAAGGACCTCTCAATTTAATGGAAAAACAGCACTCAAGCAAATATATGCAAACAAGTAGCATACAGCACTACTAGGAAACAATTAGGAGTGGGAAGGCATTGGAATGAAGGGGTTGGGGAAAGCTTTTTGGAGAAGATGGGATTTTAGCTTTGACTTATAGGAAGTCAGTTTCAATGACCAATATGAACCATGGGATCATCAATTTGGAGCTTCAAGGATCCCAAACAACACCTACAACCTATTCAATGGTAGATGAGGAAACTGAGACCCCAAGTCACAGAGGTATAAATAGATAATCTGGGATTGAAATTCTGAATCTCTGACTCTGAATCTCTCACTTTTGTTTTTGTACCACCATAATAATTTAGAACCATCAGGTTCTAAAATATCGGACAAAAAGTCACACTTTCTGTGCAAAGGGACTGGTTATAAGAGATCCAGAAGTCTCCTTTAAGTCTTTCTTAATTGCTGAATAAAATGAAGATTGGTGACATTGTCCAAACTCTAAGTTCAACTGTGGAGTCTGTGACTATGGAAATCTAACTCCAAAGACCATAGACCCTGGAAGTTTGGAAATCAGAGTCTTTCAGGTGATCCCAGCCTTGGCAAACAGATGGAGGATGACCATGGTCATGTGGCTACAATTAAAGACAACCTTCCATTTGTACAAATTTGCAAAAAAAAAAAAAAAAAAAAAAAAAATCTCAGCTGCTTAAATCCTAGAGTCTGATCTTAAATTCCTTTAATATTTTTTTCTTCTCTACCCAAATTGGGAGCAAAACAAGGGTCTTTGAAGTCAGAAATCCATTAAGGTTGTGTTTCTATTTGTGTTCCTATTACCTGTGTCTCTTTTCATCATTTGAAAAATAATAAGGCTTCAGAGGGCTTTTTCTTCTCTAGATGTATTATTGTAAGAATTGAATACAAAACATCATCTTGTATTCAAAGCAAGTTCTCCCACAGACAGAGTCCCAGTTGAGAAAGACAGAGGATGAGGGGCAGAATATAAGCCAAAAAGACATTGGTAGAAAATCTGGATTGTATAGCTGGCCCAAAGGTTCCAAGTCATAGAAAGGTTGTCTTTGGTTTATTAGAAGCAGGAATGAATAATTAGAAATGCCCAATAATGGAACAGGTCTTATTACCTAGATGGCCTCCCTTGCCATCCATTTACCTTGCATTTATTTTGAATAATTTTTGTATAACTGTATATAAATGTATAATATACATATTTGCCTTCTCTCTAGGTAGAAAGTAAATTCACTGAGGACAGGGAATGCTTTTGTTTTTTGTATTTTTTTTTTTTTTTCCTGTGAGGCTGGGGTTAAGTGACTTGCCCAGGGTCACACAGTTAGGAAGTGTTAAGTGTCTGAGACCACATTTGAACTCAGGTCCTCCTGAATTCAGGGCTGGTGCTCTATCCACTGTGCTACCTAGCTGCCCCCTGTTTTTTGTATTTTTGTGACCTAGCACAGAGCGATGATGACCATAGTTCAAAGGTGTCATTGGATGAGATGCTGGACTAGGGGGCCTATAATATTGTTGAGGTTCAAAAGGAGACCCCAAAAGATTGGGGTTGCAGACCAGTATCACAAAGTGTTTCAAAAGAATTTGCAGGCTTAAACCCATTTCCAAGTCAAAGGGCAAAGTTTATTATAATTGTAATGCCAACTGAAGTGGACTAAGTTCCAAAAGGATTTAGCAAAGAACCAGGAGTAAGAAGATAAATTTATAGGAAAAGACAGAGAGATCCTGTTCTTCATGTCACCAATATGCTAATTTTATGGCCTAAGGGTAGAACTGAGGAGTGGTCTGGTAAGCACTTTACCATTTGTCTCAGAAAACCTGTTATTACTGACCAACAGATTGTTATTTGGCAGTCTGCAGTACCTCTAGGACTATACTATAGTATTCCTAAAGCCAGGAAACTAGGATCATTGACAAACTGATTGTTAGAACAATAGCTCTCCCAAGGTCTGGGGGCCTCAGGATTACTGCTGTATTTCTCCTAGAAGTTGCAACCTCCCCCCCAATATCTTTTTCAATTTGAAAATTTTGTGAGTTTAGGAATCAAGGATCAAGGGTCATATACTGGGTAATGGGACTCTAAACTCATTCAATCAATAAGTATTAAGTATCTAGCAAGTGCGAAACATTATGTTAAACTCTGAGAATAGAAGAAAGACCAAAAAAAAAAAAAAAAGGAGGAAATAAAAATATCAGAAATAGAGCCAGAAGTAACCTTTTCTTCCCAGGATAGCAGGGATATGGGGCAAAGGAAAGTAGAGAGGAGGGGAGGGTGAGTGTAGGGGAGATGGATGAAGGCATTGAAAATCAGGACAGGAAAGGGAAAGAAAATCTAAGCCAGATCCAGGCTCTGGGAACTGATATATTAGAAGCCCAGGAATATCCCAAATCACTCTTGCTGCTGCCAAATTCTAGTCTTTCAACAAGTTGATAGCAGGTATTCGGTGAGCCGGGATCTGTTAATCTTTAAAGCACATTGCAATTGAAAAGCACTCTTTGGAAACACAAGGGTGCTTTCTATGGCCTGAATTCTCTTCTATGGCTCATAATAAGGAGCGCTGATGATTTTGTTTGGAGGGAATTTTGAGGAGGAAAAAGCAATATAAATGATGAAGAGGCGGAAGGAGGTGATTTATGGGGAAAGATGAAAAGTCTCTAGCAATGACAAGTTGGCTTAGTGGGAACATGGCAACCGTCTGCACATAGAATCCAGAAAGATTGTTCACTGTCATGCAACAGGCTGGAAGCAGGAATAATGATGAGAACTGACAAAAAATGGAACTATAGGATGAGGTTCGAGGAGATTTCTGGGTATCTGGCCTAATAAGAACCAATTCACCTTCTCCAAGGGGAACGGAGAGACGCCATCGTTTGAAACATTCGACATTAAATAAGGTCAAAGTGATTGAAAATCGCCTCTCGGGAGAAGCTGGCACCCAGGGGCTCAGTGAGAGCTAATGAGTTTCACCTCTAACATCTCTGTTTAAGGAGGTTAAGTTGAATACTGGCAGGACTGGCTCTGGGATAACTGTTTTCTGCACTGATGTGTGCACTTGAGGCTCCTTTGTAGATCATTCTCAGAAAGGATCAGGCCCCTAATCCTATTTTCTGGCCCTTACAGGCAAAGAATCTGGATAAAGGAGGGATGGGGTCCCACAAGAGGGGAGTAGAATTGATGAGGAATGGAGAATCCGATGAAATGCAGGGACGGTCAAAGTATAAGGGAGCAGCCATAAAAGGCCTTCAGAGCTTTGGGTCTGACTGAACCAAAGCTTCAAATAAATATTCAGAAAATAGCCAGTGAGTGGGCTTTGTCCAAGGCTTTTGTCCCACAGCCATTTCATTCAGAGAATTGTGCAGTTCCTCATATTTGGAATGCTCTTCCTCCTCACCTCTGCTTCCTAGAACCCTTCCTGGCCAGTTCAGGTGCCATCTTCCCCAGCTATTAATGGCCCCTGCCCCTCTGCCCCATCATTTAGTGTTCACAGTGTAGATATTTGGATCTGAGACAGCGTGGTATAATTATGGTTAGCAGCCAGGAGGCACAATGGATCGAGCACTGAGCCTGGAATCAGGAAGGCTGGAGTTCAAATATAGCCTGTGACACATGCTGGCCAAGACCAGAGCTGCGGAGGAGTTGTGGATGTGCACTAGTGAAGGACATTTCTTCACTGGGAGTTCCTTATACTAATGAAATTACATGCTTGGAGGATAGAAAAACATTCTATTTAAAAAATTTACTTATAAATTGTGTACGTATTTCTTCCCTCCAGAAAAAGTAAGCTCTTTTTTTTTCTTCCTTCCTTCTTTCCTCTTCTTTCTTTCTTTCTTTCTTTCTTTCTTTCTTTCTTTCTTTCTTTCTTTCTTTCTTTCTTTCTTTCTTTCTTTCTTTCTTTCTTTCTTTCTTTCTTTCTTTCTTTCTTTCTTTCTTTCTTTCTTTCTTTTCTTTTTCTTTCTTTTTTTCTTTTCTTTTTCTTTCTTTTCTTTTCTTTTCCTTTCTTTCTTTCCTTTTCCTTTCTTTCTTTCTTTCTTTCTTTTCTTTTTCTTTCTTTTTTTTCTTTTCTTTTTCTTTCTTTTCTTTTCTTTTCCTTTCTTTCCTTCCTTTTCCTTTCTTTCTTTCTTTCTTTCTTTCTTTCTTTCTTTCTTTCTTTCTTTCTTTCTTTCTTTCTTTCTTTCTTTCTTTCTTTCTTTCTTTCTTTCTTTCTATTCTCTCTGTCTTTCTCTTCTCTCTGTCTTTCTTTCTTTCTCTCTGTCTTTCTCTCTCTCTTCCTTCCTTTCTTTTTCCTTCCTTCCTTGCTTTTTCTTTCTTTCTCCATCTCAGGGGTGCACTGTGTATCAGGTGTAGCAGCTTTGGGAGCAGCATCAATCCCAAGGCCCTGACATAGGCATCATGAAGCCATGAGCCTTCCCTGCAGGACCACATCAGACCAGTCCACAGAGGCCTTTGGCACACTTGATAATTGACAGAACTGAAGCATAGTGCCTGAAGTGACTTGCCTAAATCACACGGATGATAAATATCAGAAGCAGGATTGAATTGCATAATGTCTCTGTGACTCAATTTCCTCAACTGTAAAATGGGGGGAAATAGTAGTACCTCCAAGAGTTGTGATGGTCAAATGCCTAAGTGCTATATAAATACTTATCATTATAATTAATCCTGCTTTGTCACTCACTAGTTTTAGTAAAGTCTTAGTAAACACTTTTTAACAATATATATTTTTAAATTTATAGGTTACTTCTCTAAGATTCAGCTTTGCAATATATATTGTACCTAGGATATACTATAACACATTTAACATGTATGGGACTGCTTGTCATTTAGGAGATGGGGTGGAGGGAAGGAGGGGAAAATTCAGAACAGAAGGGATAATGTTGTAAAAAATTACCTACGCATATGTACTGTCAAAAAATGTAATAATTATAAAATTAATTAAAAAATTATTAAAAAAAAAAAGATTCAGCTTTGTAAAAAAAAGGAGTTAAAGGGGCAGCTAGGTGGCGCAGTGGATAGAGCACCAGCCCTGAAGTCAGGAGGACCTGAGTTCAAATCTGATCTCAGACTCAACACTTCCTAGCTGTGTGGCCCTGGGTAAGTCACTTAACCTCAGCCTCAGAAAAAGGAAAAAAAAAAAAAGGTGTTAAAATAGGCAACCTCTGAGGGTTAGTCTAGCTGGTGGACGGCATGGTGGATAGAGTGTGAAACTGAGTACAAATCCAGCCTCAGACTTTTCCCAGCTGAGTAACCCTGCACAAGCCCCTTAACCTGTGCCTCAGTTTCCACATCTGTCAAATGAGCTGGAGAAGGAAATGACAAACTACTCCAGTATCTCTGCCAAGAAAACCGTAAATGGGATCATGAAGAGTTGGACAAAAGTGACAAGGTCCTTTCCAAAGTTAGCTATAATTGGGAGGTTACTGTAAAGGACTAAGCAGGGTGGTGGGCACTCTGAAAAGATCATTCAAGACTACCCACACGTGTCTGATTTCCTGGGTGGATGCAGGAAAAATGGCTAGGGGCAGTCAGTGGGGTCTCCTCCACCACACTCCTACCCACAGAGAATACACATACACACACGTGTACACACACACACAAAACACACACGTGTGCACAAACACAATGCAATACATGCATAAATAACCACATGTACATACAAGCTGTACACATATACACGCACAAACATACACAATGCACACATATATAAACAAACATGCACACAAACCGCATATACACACATGTACACACAAACTTATAAACACAATGCACACACACATACTCGCAAACATACATGTGCACACACACAATCAAACAACACACAATCCACATATGTGTATATACATGTACACCAAACCCACACATATACACACATGTACACACAAACCCACATGCACATACATAAACAAATACACAAACAAAAACCACACATGCCCACACACTTTCGAGTGCGAGACTCTGGGGAAGGGGGACAGAGGGCTTCAATAACATTTTTCTGGACAGCGGATCCACAGGAAGTCAAAAATCCTGCAAAGTCAGTGGGGAAGTAAAGCAGGGGAAAGAGTCATTTTGAGCAGCGGGAGCCACCATTGGGCACCTGCTGTTTACACAGTTCCCCCTTCCTGATGAGGGACCTCAGGAGAGATCTGAAGGAAGGAGTGAGAGAGCCAGCGGGACGTGAGCTCTGGAGGGGGGATCGCTCGGGTTTGGCTGGCACAGTCCTCGGGCAGAGCAGCCGCTTAGATAATTAATATATTATTATACTATATTATATTAATACGTAGCCCCTGTCGGAGGGGATGGGCCCGAGATTGCTCGGGTGAGATGGTAGAGGAATCTTTCACCAGAGAAATGGCAGATCTGGTCTAAAATGCCTTAGGATTGACTGGAAGAGCTGGGACGTATTTAAAAGAGCTGGGGCCTCCTGGGTTTGGAGAAGACCTGCCTTCAAAACCCTCCTTTCCTTTCCTCTCCCCCGCATTAATAACTCATTTATTCCTTTTTTAAAAGTATTTCTATAGGTAGCTGTAACTCTAACCCTAATACTCTCTAATGGCATCGGAGCCTTAAAAAAATAGCTTAATTAATAATAATAAACAAATAAATAATAGCTTAGTTAATAACAAATAAATAAAAATAACAGCTTAAAATAGAATAAATACATAAAAATAATTGAATCTATTATGTGCTAAATTTATCTCATTTAATCCTCACATCCTCACAATCACCTTGAGAAACAGGTGCTGTTGTGTTCCCATTTTACAGCTGAGGAAACTGAGGCAGACAGAGATTGAAATGACTCGCGGGCGCCCCCTGCAGGTGTCTGAAGCTGAATTTGACGCTGATTTTCCTTACTCAGGGAGGGATCTCTGGGCACCACGGCGCCCCCTAGTGCTTAAGTAAAGTCACAGCCTCTTTGAACGTCAATTTCTCTAAAAAAGTACAGATTTCTAAGTTCTCTCTAAATCAGTATGATCTGTGGAACATATTGACCGAGTCACCACGGGCCTCAGTTTCCTTTTCTGTAACATGAGGAGGGTGGACGGAATCTCTAAAGTCCCCTCCCTCTTGTTTGATCCTGGGAAGTCTTGTGCTTCCAGTTCCACCCCCTTTCCCCTTTCCTTCTCTCAACCCCCTCCTCCCCTTCCTCTCCTCCCCTGCCCTCTCCCACTCCCCATCCCCTGTCCCCCATCCCCCTGTCCCTCATCCCCCTGTCCCCCATCCCCCTGTCCCCCATCCTCCCTTCCCCATCCCCCTGTCCCCCATCCTCTCTTCCCCATCCCCCTGTCCCCCATCCTCCCTTCCCCATCCCCCTGTCCCCCATCCTCTCTTCCCCATCCCCCTGTCCCCCATCCTCCCCTCCCTATCCCCTGTTCTCCATGCCCCTGCCCCCATCCTCCCCTCCCCAATCCCTATCCACTATATTCCCCCTGGCCTGTTGTCCACATCTCCTCCCCTCTTTTTCTCCTTCCCTCCCTCGCTCCTCCCTCCCAGCTCTCTCACTCACAAATGACTCAGGTGAGAGGTTCTGCGGCCGCCAGGGGCCTGAAACATTTCCTACCCGGACATGACTCTGCAGTTCCCTGGGCCAGAACGTCCTGCCCTTCCTCGCCTCAGTGCTCCCGGAGTCCCTGCCAGAACTTTACATCCCACTATAAGTTAAATAACCCTTCTACCTAGAGATGACTTTGTTATTGTGTTTCTTCCCTCTGGGAGGAAACGCTTAATTTAAGGTGGGCACGGGACCAAGAAGCATGAGCTCAGCTGCCACCCACCAGCCTGTTTGCAAAGAGGCACCTTTAGGCTGGAGCTAAGGGAAAACTTGCTGACTACTGGGGCAAATCAAAGTGAGAGGTAGTGAGCTCCCCATCACCTGTGAGTTCCCCATCACCCGAGAATTCTAACATAGAGGACCACTTGTCAAGTGTATTGTAGTGGGGGCGCCTTTTCTGGTACAGGTTGGTCCAGATGGTGTCTCTTCCAACTCTGAATTTCTGTGATTCTAGTTTTATTGAGAAGTGCTGCATAGAAAGCCAGTCTCAAGCTCAAGAAGACCCGTGTTCATGAATTGCTTCTGGCACATAATGACACGGTGTCCCTGGGCAGATCACTTCATCTGTCTGCCTCTTTTCTTCTAGGGTAAAATGGGGATTATAGTAGCAACTACTGTGAAAGTTGTTATGATCAGCAAAGGAGCTAATGCTTATAAAGTACTCAGCTTTATAAATCTTTCTTTCCCTTCCTTCCCTCCTTCCTTCCCTCCTTCCTTCCTTCCTTCCTTCCTTCCTTCCTTCCTTCCTTCCTTTCTTCCTTCCTTCCTTTCTTCCTTCCCTCCTTCCTTTCTTCCTTCCCTCCTTCCCTCCTTTCTTCCTTCCCTCCTTCCTTCCTTCCCTCCTTCCTTCCCTCCTTTCTTCCTTCCCTCCTTCCTTCCTTCCTTCCCTCCTTCCCTCCTTCCTTCCTTCCTTTCCTTCCCTCCTTCCTTTCTTCCTTCCCTTCCCTCCTTCCTTCCTTCCTTCCTTTCCTTCCTTCCCTCCTTCCTTCCTTCCCTCCTTCCCTCCTTCCTTTCTTCCTTCCCTCCTTCCTTTCTTCCTTCCCTCCTTCCCTCCTTCCTTTCTTCCTTCCCTCCTTCCCTCCTTCCTTTCTTCCTTCCCTCCCTCCCTCCCTCCTTCCTTCCCTCCCTCCCTCCCTCCCCCCCTCCCTCCCTCCTTCCTTCCTTCCTTCCTTCCTTCCAAAGGAAATTGTGTCCCCTTTTTGATCTGAGAGATCAGGATCTCCCAGGCTCCAAGGAGTCTAGAGAGAGGGCCCATCCTCCCAGGATGAGAGAAGCAACACTATTCAAGGTCGAATCAACTCCCATTGATCTTTTTGAAATTCTAAATTCTCATTCAATTGAGAAATCCTGGTCTGATCAGCTTAGCCTGTCCCAGTCCCCCACCAAGACCTACCATATAACAGTTTTCCTTAAACTCATTTCTTTACAGAAGGTCCAGAGCAGCTTGCTCTGCTTCTAAGGACCCAACGGCTGAGAAGGCCTTCTCTTCTCAGTGACAGCCTCCATTTCCCTAATAGGACTTTGCCACTAAAAAAGTCAGTCTCTTAGAAAAACTGGCTTCCTAGCCAATAATAAACGTTCATTTTTGCCAATTAATAATTTGGATTCATGAATTCTTTCATGAAGAACTTGTGCAGATCAAAAGGGGATTTTAACAATTCTCTGACTGCCACTAACCTCATTACCATTAACCTCATCAGTATCAATCATAAAATGCTAAATACAAACGAATTCTTGTCCATCTATAGAATTTCTATTTTTAGTACTTCTCTTTATATGGAGATAAATGGATTAAGGGTGGTGCCTTTCTAATACTTATTGTTGTGCCACAGTTCTCTTTTATTGTCCTGATTCAGTTTCTCTAATTGTCCTGAGTTTCCCTAAATTGTTCTGCCTCAGGTTTCCCTAAATTGTTCTGCCTCAGTTTCCTTCACTGTTCTGCCTCGATCCCCTTAGTTGCAAAGCCCCCCCCCCTCCAGTTCATTAAGACTGAGGACCATTTGCTCTAAGGTTATAAATTGTTAATTCGAGACTCAAGATAAGGGGGAATTCAGACTTCCTGGCTCTTAACTCTTGTTCTCAAGAATTTATGGCACTATCCCCTCTAAATATTCCAAAAGATAATACTAGATACCTCATTGACATCTTTACTTCTGTTAATTCAGACATCCTGACGCTGGCTTCTTAGTTTTCCCCTCCTGTCAGAACCAGATTTGTAGTTCGTTCCCACTCTCAATGTTCTGACTGTGCCCCTGCCTTGGTCTACCCCTGTAGCTGAGTCATGTGTGTATATATGTACTCACTTGCCACTGGATATTTTGAGATGAGAGTCCTGTCCAAGTCCTGTCCAGTCAATCTCCAATTAACAAAATATTAAAACCCTCTAATCTCTATCTTGCCTCAGCTTCTCCAGCATTACACTATTAGCACAAGCCCCCTTATGGTATGTGTCCCCAATGCCAACGGATAGTGCCAGTTAATATTCCTGTCCTTCATTTATTGATCCAGCCGAGTCAATGTTTGTTCTTTTGCCTGCTAGCCTGAAGAGTTCTCCCAAATCACCCAACCAATTAGCATCAATTAGCTTTAACAAAAGGCTATTTACTAGGTAGGGAAGTTGTTAGAGTCCTGGGCCAGGAGTCAGGAAGATTTACTGAGAAGATAAACCAAGAAGAGATCATTCAAAGCTCTTCCCATCAAGGGCATCTTTTCCTCTTGAATGAGATGAGGTGAGATCTTTCAAGACAGTTGTGAAAATCGAGTAAGGCTTCATCTACTTCAGAGTTCGAGTAGGCCTGAAGGACTCTGAAGGGCATTGCCTTCCCCTCCTATGACATCTCCCTATTTCATCCAAATATGGGCAACTATGTACTTATTGGTCAAGTTCAATTTCATGGGCAGATCTCGCGTTTAGAATGTAAGACTCTCAGCCAATGAGGATGAGGGTCAGTGGTGGGAGGGGGCGTTTTGCGTTAGGGATTAAAGGTGCTGTCCTGCCCACAGGAGGCGCCTCCTCTCTTCGATAGTCTACTCGAAGAGTGGGACGCCCTTCTCGCGAGAATGTACAATAAACTTTGCTTTTCTCTAGAGCTCTCTCCAGCTTTTTTTTTTATTAAATGGTGTTCCCTCACCATTTCCGTACCACACACTCTTGACCACCTCATTGTCTGGGATGAATGGGCTGAAACTTAAACCAATTGTTAGAGAGCAAACTCTGGTATGGATTCTATTTCAAGCCTTTAGGAAATTGTTCCTTTTTGATTTTTAAATACTTCTACTACTATTCTGACTGCTACTGTCACCACCACTCTTCCTCCTCCACCTCTTGCTACTACCATTACTACTATTACTTCTATTACTATTATTACTTTTACTACTCTCATCACTACCACTGGGGTCCTTGGTCCTTGGTAGCTAAGTGGGCATTGATTAGAGAGCCTGAATCACTGTCCAAACTACTCCCTGAGGCAAGCAGGCAGGAGCACAGACAAGATTATTTCTTAAGTGGATGTTTTCTTCTTAAATAGGCCTTTTGTTGTAAGTGGACCTTTGGTTGAATTCCTTGTATGGACAAACCCAACAGTTATGGTATCCAATCAGAAGGCCAAGGTAGGGAGTCAACCTCCAAGGTCATTTCTTTCTTATAAAATAGTCCACCTTACCCCACATTCTTCCCCCAACTCCTATTGGGACCCCCCACTCCTTTTAGAGTTAGCCCACTAGTCTGTAATCTTCTGCTAAACTCCTTTTATTTTATTTTTTAGGACTTTAGCCCATCTTATGGCATTATAGCTTCATTAGGAACTGCCTGCCTTATGGCAGCAAGTTAACTGACTGCCTTATGGCTTCTTTGCCCTAGTTAATGGTGGGTTCTTCTAGGGAATTTAACTCATGTCATTCCCTTTGCTAAGGGCTAAGTCTCTGCTGACTGATGTAATAATAAAATCTCTGCCTCTTGATTTGGAAAAGGTTTGATGGGATTCTGATTATTGCCCCCAGCCCAACCTAGTCCAAACTGGCTCCCAGCCTCCAGCCCCACAGAACCCATGTACTGTTCTGGTCTGACTGACTGTCCTTATCAACCTACTCAATTCTCCTCTGCAGAATGTACATGGTTTGTGATTGTTTTCCTGTACAGAATGGAAAGCAGAGACTTTACCCAGAATCAAGCTCACCAATAATCCCCTTCTTTTTTTTTTTTTTTTTTGCTCCCATTTTCCAAGTTACCTAAAACATAGAATGGCTAAGGGTTGTCCAGGAGGAGTTTCACTATTCTTGGATGATATATACTCAATCTTGGGGCGAGTCCTTCTAGCACCAGAGATAGTAAGTGAATGAATAAATGACAGTTTTGCCTTTGGAGAGTTTACATTTTAATTGGGATAGCACTACGTAAGAGTGGGGATCTGGATAGTTTAGTTTGGAAAGCTCTAGGAATAATGAGTAGCCATTGGGAGTATATTAACCCATCTTTTCTGGGAACAATGTCAGAGTTAATCTGACCATCTTCCAGAATTGGAAGGGTAAAGAAAAGAAGGTAAGTAGCCATTTAATTTAACCTTTGCATTTTACACAAATAGAAACTGAGTCTGAATACAATTCTTCCTTTGCAACAACAACAACAACAACAACAACAACAACAAAAAAAAAAAGAAAAAAAGAAAAGAAAAAAAGAAACTGAGGCTCTATCCCAGTGGGAAGAAGGGTGGAGGAGAGTTTTTTGACCTCAGTCACCACTTGGCACAGGGAAAGGAGATTCAGTAAATTGTCTGTCTGAGTTCACATGGTAAAGTACAAGAAGTAAGCTCTGAACCCAAGGTTTTTTTCCAAGTGCATGGAAAGTACTCATTTTGCTTCTTGTTCATGAATAAATATACATGAATAAAATTAAAATAAATATTAACAAAATAAGCAAAAGACATGGGAAGTAAACTACAACTGTAAACTCTTTAAAGTTGTTAGAAAAAAATCAGTGTTGAAGCTATTAGAGACACTCTCGCAAAAGTGACAGAGATATGAGCTGACTGCTTGCTGGAATCCAGGGACCTCTTGGCACATCATGGCCCTGTATGGCACTACTCCCTCTAGTGGCAACCCACTAAGTTCCAGGCCTCCAAGAAGTCTTCTGCCATAAAGGGGCCCTTCCAAAAAGTGGCCCCTAGAAATATTTTCCCCCAAGGAAGAGTCCTTCTTCCCAGATCCTCTGAGCACTCAGGGGTTGCTTGGGCAGTTAATATCCCTATGCCCCATCTTGCCCTTTTCTTTCTTTCTTTCTTTTTTTCCCAAAAGGTTATTATTTTTTTTTTTTTTAAGGCAAACATCATTAGATTTGCAAAAATACCAGAAGTGCTTTAATGACAAAGTCTTATTGGTTGAGGAAAGAAAAAGGAGGGGGTGGATGCTGGATGTGTTTGGGTGATTTTTTTTTTTTAATGGGACCTAGCAGAACAAGCCCCCACCAGGCGCCAAGAACATATTGTTCAGAGGAAAGGATCTGTGAACCGGGTGGCTGTCCAGGGCCCGGAGTTGCTGGGTGGAGGCTCTCAGCAGCTGGTACCTGTTTTCTTTTCCACTAGATGCAGTTGGGAGGCAGTGAGTGCATCGGACTCCAGGCCCTATCCCAGTGGGGAGAGGGGCGGAGAGTTTTGTGATCTCAGTCACCACTTGGCACATGGAGGGCCCCGATGACGATGCTGCGAGAGAGGCAGCATCTTGGGGAGAAGCGGTTCAAACTGGTGCTAGGGAAGGGGAGTGCGAGCAGCATTGGCATGCACCAAGCTCACTTGGGATTTTGGGGAGTCCCCCCTGCCACCCCAGAACTTACTTCAGGTTCAGGATCAACCCAAGGGAAAGCGACTGAGCTTTCTCACTGTGCTTTGTCCCAGGCCCTGTGTTGAGGTTTAAAAGGAGATCCCCAAAAGGTTGGGGCTGCAGAGTAGTGTCTCCAGGTGTCAGGCTCAAACCCATCTCCAAGTCAAGGGGCAAAGTTGAAGGGGGCTAAGTTCCAAAAGGACAAATTTATAAGAAAAGACAGAAAGATCCAGGTCTTCCAGTCACTGATATGCTAATTTTATGGCTTAGAGCTAGAATTGAGGAGTGGCCTGGTATGCACCTCACTTTTTGTCTCAGAAACCCTTTTATCACGGACCAACAGATTGTTGTCTGGCAGTCAGGAAGTATTCCTAAAGTCAGGAGATTTTAGAATCGTCAGCAGACAGATTGGTAGAACAATGGCAGTCTAAGGTCAGAGGGCCTGCTATATTTCCCCTAGAAGCTGTTCCCCTTCACCTGGTAGGCACCGGACCGAGAGTCATTGATCTAGACCCCAAAACAGCCCGCCCAGTCTCCTCACTTCACAGATGAGGACACAGGTAAAAATCATCAGAAGTAGACTTAGAGCACTGAGATTTGTTCCCCACAGGAGGGACTCTCCGCCCCTCTGGCAGAAGGGTTAGCCTGATGCCCGTCTGGTTTGGGGGCACAAAGCTAAGTTGTGATCCCCTTTTACCCAGCCTCCCCCCAGCTGCCAATTTAATATTCCTAGACTACATCACTGCCCAGCTCAAGGAGCTCCTGTTGCTCCCTATGATTTCTGGCTTGTCATTTCAAGCCCACCCTTTTCTGGCTGCGGCCCGCCTGACAGGCCCATGGCACCCCACTCCCATTTCGGTCAGAGGCGCTCCTTACAAACCGACCTGCTGCTTCTTCTCACCCATCTCCATCCCAATGCACAAAAGACCCCTCCTCAATGGAGGTGCTCCTGTTCCGACCCCTTCCTCTTAGAATGGCTCTGCTCAAGTGCTGCCTCCTGTCTCCTACCCACAGGGGGGTCAACAAGCATTGTTCAAGTACATTGTGCTAGGTCCTGGGGCTGGGAAGAAAGGCCATAGTCACTGTCCTCCAGGAGCTAAGGGAAAAACCTGAAACAACTGTCCAAACACAAGAGGCTTCTGAGAGGAGAGCCCTTGTGCTGGCTTCCCTGGGCCCCCACTGCCAGGGACCTGCTGGTGGAAGTCCCCCTCCCCTCTTACTCGTACCCTCTTATGTGCCGTCTTTTATTGGAAGGGGAGAATCTATTTGGCTTCTTTGCATTTGTAGCCGGGCGCAGGGAGCTGGAACAGGAGCCGGGCTGGAAGTGGGGAAACCTGAGTTCAAATCCAGCCCTAGACACTTTCTGGGCAAGTCGCTTCACTCTGCTTGTCTCAGTTGTCTCATCAGTAAAATGAGCTGGAGAAGAGCATGGGCAACTACTGCAATGTCTCTGCCGAGAAAGCCCAGATTGCGTCATGCGGAGCTGGACGGGACTAAAAGCAACAACAAAAATCACACAGAAAATCACACAATAACGACTTTCCTTAATGTCTGGGGGTGGGGAGCACGGGCCTGGTTCGACAACTGATACTCGCTCAGTTTATGTCCCTGAGCAAGTCACTTACACCTGACTGCCTCCAAAACCATCGGAGTGGGTCCCATGGATGGAGTCTCAGGGGATGAAGACCGTTCACGTGGGCTCTCGGGGCTGTGTCTCTATCTCTCTCTGCTTGTCTCTGTAAATCTCTCTGTCTCGGTGTCTGTCTGTGAGTGTGTGTGTATCTGTCTGGCACTGTCTCTG
Organism: Sminthopsis crassicaudata; assembly: GCF_048593235.1. Taxonomy (NCBI): domain Eukaryota; kingdom Metazoa; phylum Chordata; class Mammalia; order Dasyuromorphia; family Dasyuridae; genus Sminthopsis; species Sminthopsis crassicaudata. The sequence continues at coordinate 622,139,658 of NC_133619.1, forward strand.
TATATCTGTCCATCTGTCTGTCTCTGTGTCTATCTCTCAGTTTCTCTCTGTCTCTCTCTATTTCTCTTTGTGTTTTTCTCTGACTTCGTGTTTCTGTTGGTCTCCATCTGTGTCTGTCTCTCTCTCTGTCCCTTTCTGTCTCTGTCTGTCTGTCTCTCTGCTTCTGTGTATCTGTTTCTCTCCCTGTCTCTCTCTACCTCTATGTCTCTCTTTGTCTCTCTCCTCTGTCTCTATTTCTCTTTGTGTTTTTCTCTGACTTCGTGTTTGTTTGTCTCAATCTGTGTGTCTCTGTCTCTCTCTCTCTCTGTCCCTTTCTGTCTGTGTATCTGTTTCTCTGTTGTTTCTGTCTCTATTTGTCTGTCTCAGTCTCTGTCTCTCTGCCTCTATGTCTGTGTGTCTGTGTCTCTGTCTGCCTCTGTGTGTGTCTCTATCTCTCTTTGTCTCTCTGTGTCTCTGTCTCTCTCCCTGTCTGTCTGTCTGTCCTGTACCTCACTGCTCTGGCCTGGGAATCCCTCCGTGACCGCGGCGCTCCCTCCCGGCAGCCCCCTCCCCCTCCCCGGCCGGTCCCGCGGCCCGGGGCCGAGCCCCCTTCCTCTTCTCGGGCAGGCGCGCGCGGGGGGCGGAGGCGGGCGGGCGCGCCGCCAGTTCTGGCCGCTCGCGGGCCGGGTCTCGCACGAGAAGCTCCCCCGGCGCTCTCCAGACTCGGGCCAAACACTTGCTCAATGACATACGCCCCCCGAGGGGCGAGGAGTCGGGTGACCTAATGCTGCGGGTCCAGCGCCTCGGAGTCCCTCCCAGCACTACCTAATGCTTCAGCCTTGCTGCTCCGCAGGGAGCTGTCCCCACCCCCTCCCCGGGGAGCCTCACCCGCGGCCCCCGGCCCCCGCAGCCAGAGCCGGGGACCTGCTGTTCCGAGGGCTTCAGCAGGGGCCGGGCCGGCGCCGGCGAACCATTAACCCTGAAATCCGGCTCCCATCGGCTGGAGCTTCCCGGGATGATGCTGGAAAAGGATTCTGGGGCTCACAGCCTCATCCCGGGACCCCAATCACTCACCATCAAATAAACATCAAGAAATGGTATCGCCATTTCACAGATGGGAAAACTGAGACCCAGGACCCAAAAAGCGTGGCGTGTCAGAGACAGGACTGGGATGCCTTTCCCGGCAGGGCCCACTGAAATGGGGCTTTGGGTATTGGGCTATTAAAAATGCTGGGGTAGGGGCAGCTGGGTGGTGCGAGATAGAGTCCCAGCCTTGAATTCAGAAGGACCCGAGTTCAAATCTGACCTCAGACACTTAACACTTTCTAGCTGTGTGACCCTGGGCAAGTCACTTAACCCCAATCGTCTTATACATATATACATATATATGCAAGTATTTCAACACAACTGGTTACATTTGTAATCTTACATGTTTCATTTTGTTCATTCAAAAATATTCTTCCAGACCTTGTTAAAGGGGTCCATGACTCAAAGGAAATTAGGGACCCCTGATCTCTCTGTCGTTCAGTTTTACTGGGGCCGAAGAACCGGGGCGTGGAGTGAGTGGCAGAGGAAATCTGGGGGCCAGGGAGGATCACCTGCCTCTGGCCCATCCTGGCTCCCAAGGTCCCACTTTCTCTTCTGAAAGTGAGGGATTAGCATAAGGGACTCCATGGTCTGCTCCATAAGGACTTCATACTCTTTCTCGGGGCCCCAGGAAGCTCTGTGAGGCTGTAAATTACAAGCTCCTGGTCTGCATCAATGAACTTCGTTTTCAATGTCAATTTCCAATACGGATGGACCACCGGTTCTAACACATAACATCTCAGAGCAAAACGAGGGCAGGGCAATCGGAGCTTTGTCCCAAGGTGGCAAAATTTAGATGGTGCTAAAACACTTGTATTCCTTTTAGCAGATAGAGGTAAACTGAACTAAACTCAGTCTAAAGCTCACCTCTTCCAGGAAGCAGCAGCAGAAGCAGAACTCCCAAGCAGCAGTTTCACCTTGGTCCTAGGGTCTCTCCCCTCCGTGGGACCTTGTGTCTTGAATCCCAGCATCTTCCCCCTCAATTGTACAATGTTGATTTGAAAAATGTTTCCTGCTGCTTGCCCTGAGGCCCACAGTGAACCCTAACCTGGGTACCCCAGTTGCTGGCAGGGTCTGATTCCCTTCCCTGCTCTTCTAGAGAGCTGACTTCTTTTCTTTTAAGGAGTACCCTGGGGATAACTTTATTTTATTTTTCTTCTACATTTAAAGAGGAACTAGGTCTACTTGGCTACTTAAGAGAGTATGGGGAAAAAATAGGTAATCAAAGGCCTTGTGTGGCTTTTCCCAAATCGCTTCACCTGGGACCCTGAGATCCTGGGTGCAAGGCTGGAAGGAACTCAGAGATCCTCCTTTTACAGATGGGGAAACCAACCTAGGAAGGGCATAGGATCACAAGCTTAGAGTTTCTAGTTCAATTCCCTTATTTTACATCTGGAGAAACTGAGGCCTGGGGAAGTCAGAACATCATAGATTAAAAGCTGGCAGGAATTTAAGAAATCATCTAATCCAACTCAATGAGGAAAGTGGGGGCAAGTATGTGGCTTAGTGGATAGAGCATCCCGAAAGATCTGAGTTCAAATCCAGCATCAGACACTTACTAGCGGGGCAAGTCACTTAGCCCCCAAAAAACAAATGAGGAAAATGAGTCTGGGGAAGTCATAGACTTATAGAGGCCGGCCTGGTGAGGGTATTTTGTTCAGTGACACATGAGTTATAAGTATCAGGAGCAGAATTTGAATTGTGGACCTCTCTTGGTCTGAGCTGCCTCCTCTGGAAAATGCCCAGAGGTTGGCTTTGCTGGCAACCTCCCTGCTCTCATGACTGGGCTGCTGGGGCCCTTCCCAGGACAGCAGTCCTCGAAAACATCCCCCTTGTCCGTCCCCTCGGACTCCTCCACCTGCCTCTGCTCCTTCCAGGGGAAGATTGTCTTCTCTTCAGAGCATGAGTCAACTTGGCTCCACAAAGTTTTTATGGGAGTTCTGGGAACAGTGGGCAGGGCTAGGCTGGGATCCCTGAACCTTCTGCTTGTTGATTTTACCACTGCATGCTGCAGCCAATGTTTAAGCATTTCCCAGGCAACCGCTCAACCCTCCCGGGTCCCTGGCCTCTGCCCAACATTGCACAGTGGGGATGAGGGCAGAGGAGAGTTGGGGAAGAGGTGGAGGGACGAGGGGTGGAGCGGAGGACAGAGGAAACTGAGTCAATCCTTCTCCTCCCACAAGCACCTGGGAAAACAGTGACCCAAGAGTCAGTTCCCGCTTCTCCCAGGGACTGCCTTTTACCCGGAGGTGTCCCTGTACCAAACCGTTAAACAACAGAGGAGTGAGGTTCTCCCCCGACTTTGAACCTCGTCCTTTTTTTGTTGTTCTTGGATGGAGTGAAGTGGGCTGAGGAGAGGAGGGTGGGCACTGGAAAAAAACTGGAAAAAGCCCCTTTGCTTGGGGCATCCCACTAGGAAAAGCCTGCACAAAATGATTTCTTGTTGGTTGTGGTCTCCCATGACCTCTGCCCTTCTGAATCCAAAGACTGGTTTTTAACTTTTTTGGAGCTGGGCAAAAAAAAAAAAAAAAAAAAAAAATTATAGAGCGTCCCAAAAGTCTTAGTGCTGTTTTAAGTTTTACTAGCTTAATAACATGTTGCATGCTGTTTCTCCTATTCAACCACGAGCTCTCAAATATTGGGGATTATTATAAAATAACTTGATCTTAAGGTTCATAAAATGTTTTCCTTACAACCATCTGGAGCGGTCTAAGTAATACAAGCATTATGATCCCAATTCACCTGATGGGAAAACAAAGTCTCTGAGAGATCAGCTAACTGATTTGGACCGTAGCTATCCCAAACCTCTTTGTTAAATGCCTGTGCTTTATCACAGACACCTCAAACTCAAGAAGTCCCAAACAGAAGTCCCCTTCTCTCCATCTCCCCAACCCTCCCAGCCCCCCTCCCTCCCACATCTTTCTTCCTTCCCTTTTGATAGACTATCCCAGCCTTCCAATCACCCACGTTTGCCACTTTGGAGTCATCCTCGATTCTGGATTCTTCCTCATCCCACATACCCATTCATTTGTTCCCTCTTGTCGTCAGACCTCCATGATATTTCTCCTACCCGACTATTTCTCTCCATTCCCACAGACATCACCTGGATTCAGGCGTCTCTCCTACACTAGGGGAGTAGCCTCCTCATAGGTCTCCCTCTCCAGGCCATTCCCCACCCAGCAGCCCAAATGAAATTCCTAAAGCACAGGGTCGGACACAAAATGATTGAGTTTAAATTTCAGTGGCTTCCTGTTACCTCAGGGACAAAAGTGAAACTTCTACTTGGTTCCAATTTATGTTTTCATTGTTATCCCTTACATACTTTGTGGTACAGAAAAACTGGCCCAATTCTTGCTCCTAACAACCAACACTTCTCTCTGTCTCTGTCTTTATCTCTCTGTCTCTGTCTCTGTCTCTGTTTCTCTCCCTTCCCCATCCCTGTCCTTGTCTGTCTGTGTATCACCTCCTCCCTTCCTCTTTCCTTCATACCTTTGTACAATATTCCTGGAATCTTTTCCCTCTTTATTCTTCTCTTGGAACTCCTCACTCCGTTCAGGGCCTAGATGCTTCCACCCACAGAAGGGCTCTCCTTATCCAGTTGTGATTCCCATGTCACTTCCCAGATGACTGCGTAGGTTTTGCTTTTGAGGTAGCATGGCAGAATGGACAGGGAAGAGCTGACCTTGGGCTCTGACCTTTTTGCTTCTGATCCTTACTGACTATGTGACTCTGTGCAAGTCACAGTGTTTTTGTTTTTTATATTTTATATTTAATTTTTAAAAATTATATTTTAATTATTTTTTATATTTATTCTTATATTTTATATATTTATAATTATATTTAATTATAGCTTTTTATTTACCAGATATATGCATGGGTAATTTTTCAGCATTGACAATTGCAAAACCTTTTGTTCCTTTTTCCCCCTCCTTCCCCTCCCTCTCCCCCTCCCCCAGATGGCAGGTTGTCCAATACATGTTAAATATGTTAAAGTGTAAGTTAAATACAATATATGTATATATGTCCAAACTGTTATTTTGCTGTACAAAAAGAACTGAAGTCAGTGTTTTTAAGACTGTGAGTTGCAGAGTGTGGGCAGATATGTGAGTGGTCAGGGTTCCTTATACCAATGATTTCTTCCCCAACCCACTACTGATCAATATCTTATATTTACTTCTCTCTATACAGATTGTTTCCCATTAGTAGAATAATATAAGCTCCCTGAGTACAAGAATTGTTTCATTTTGGTCCCCACAACTCATTTTCCCCAAGCCAGCAACACAATGGCCTCAGTATACAGAATACCCCCTCTCCTACCCCTGCATTTTCACCGACTGTTCCCCATGTTTGGAAAACTCCCTTGGCTTTCTTAGTCCCAGTTAAATCCCATCTTCCTCACCCCATGCCATTAATGTTAGTGACTTCCCTCTACTGATTATCACCAATTTATCTGATCTCCATCTTTTTACATAATTGTTTGTCTGTGGTCTTCCCCATTAGACTGTAATCTCCTCAAGGGCTTTGTATACTCTGATATACAGTAGGTGCTAAATAAATGCTCATTTTCTGTCCTTGACTTTTATCCTTAGCCCCTAGCAGGTGCCTGCCATAGAGTTACTATAGATATAGTACGTAGAGCTCCGTGAGTCATAAAGGAACTGATGAGCCCTGAGTAAGCGGAGATAGAGAGACATCTTGAACCAGGGGCACTTGAGTTTATGAACTGTCACTTGGCTGGCTTGTTCACAAAACTCCCCATCTCTTCTTCCTCAGCCTCTTGGTATCTTCCTTCCCCCTTTTAATAACGCTGACTGCATATTTTCTCTAAACCAAACCATCTGTTTACTAGGTTTTACAAGTAGTAATAAAAATGTTGAGGACCCTCAAAATCATCTGAGACCCAACACTTTCTCCTGCCAGCTTGGGCTTGGACTATGAGGATTCAGGCTGCTTGTGCTGCCTGCAGAGGCCGCAGCCCCAGCTTCAGAACCCTTCAGGTCGTACTTTGTGTCTTTTTCAAAAGTCCAAGACAGCCCGAGCAGGGCCCTGGGAAATGCCTGGAACTGCTTTTCAAAGTTTCTGGGACTTTTTCTATACAATATAGAAAAGCGGCTTTTCTCAAGAGACAGGTGGTAGGCTACGGGTCCAGAATGACACATACACTTTTAGATAAGACAAGGGGCCTGATTTACGTTGTTTATCTATGTTATTTGTTACAGCATTAGCCCTCTACTGGCAGAAGGTAAGGGAAAGTCATTGAGAAGCCCCAGGTTTTTCAAATAAAGAAAAGAACATTAATGAAACATTTTAAAATTGTGTTTGTAGTCGTTTACCTACTGTCTCCCATATTAGACTGTGAGCTCCTTGAGAGCAGGGACTACCTCACCTTTCTTTGTATTCTTAGCACAATACTTGGTACATAGTAGGTGCTTAATCAATGCTTGTTGATCAAAAAGAAAAAAAATTGCCTCTGTGTTATTTTGCTTGATTGTTTGGGGATGCAAGACTATAACTTGCCCAGGATCACACAACTTGTAGGTATCTGAGGTCACATTTGAACTGAAGTCCTAACTCCAGGATAGCTATTCTATCCACTGTACCTTGTGCTAGCTATTTCTGAGGCTATTCGTCTATTAGAGTTAGGTAGTATTGTGGCTAGCAAGCTGGGCTTGGATTCAGAAGATCTGAATTCTGATAGAGCCCCAGCCTTGAATTCAGGAGGACCAGAGTTCAAATCTGGTCTCAGACACTTAAGACTTCCTGGCTGTGTGACCCTGGGCAAGTCACTTAACCCCGGCCTCAGGGAAAAAAAAAAGAAGATCTGAATTCAAGTTCTGCTCAAATACAAATTGGGCCACCTTATACACACACACACACACACATACACACATACACACATGTATAGGTATATTATATAAACATATACATGTATATGTATATGTGTACACACACACACACACACACACACACACACACACACACACACGATGCCCCCAAAGTCTTAGTAACTCTTTAAACCACTGAAATTATTGGGATGTGCCGGGGGCTTCCAAGGCTTCCTTTTTAGTTTGTGAGCTCCCTAAGGGCAGGGACCAGTTCCATCTTTCTGTAACCCTGATGGTTAGCACAGTGCCTAGAGGCTTATAAACTAACAAAGCTTAAAATTGCCCTAAGACTTTGAAGATACCTTCTATTAATTCACAAAACCTCCACTTTCTGGAATTCCATCCGGATTATTAATCACAATGTTAGCTCATATTAATATAATGTTCCAAAGTTTGTCAAGCATTTTCCATATGTTATCTAATTTGATCCATCCAGCCTGTAAGAGTCATTTTTTCATTCATCTCTGACTTTTTGTGACCCCATTTGGGATTTTCCTGGCAAAAATACAGGAGTAGTTGGCCATTTCCTTCTTCAGCCCATTTTCAGATGAAGAAACTGAGGCAAATAGAGGGAAGGTGACTTGCCAGGAGTCACCCGGCTAGTGGTTGGTCTTTTCCTTTTTCAGCTCATTTTACAGATGAAGAAACTGAGGCAAACAGAGTGAGGTGACTTGCCAGCAATCACATGGCTAGTGGCTGGTCATTTCCTTTGTTTAGTCCATTTTACAGATGAGGAAACTGAGGCTTGCCCAGGGTCACACAGCTAGTAAGTTTCTAAGGCCAGATTTGAACTCAGGTCTTCTTGACTCCAAGTCTCGTGTTTTATCTATTGTGCCATGTAGCCGTCTCACTCTGAGAAGCAGGTGCTATTGTTATCCCTATTTTACAAATAAGGAAACTGAGGCAAACATCAAGTGACATTTCAGTGCTTAGCACAGTGCCTGGCATGCAGTGAATACTTAATAAATGTTTGTTGACTTGACCAAAAAGAAAAAAAAAATGAAAAAAAATTTCTATGTGTGTTTTAAGGCTATTAGTTTGTTACAGTTAGGTTACATGGCATATGTGTCTCTATATGATGTTAATAACCTAGCTCTATTTCTTCCTAGATCCCTATGTTAGGTATTAGATACTAGCCATTATCTGGCAGAAGTGAAAGATGACAAATGTGCTAGAGGAGGAGGCTTCATTTTAAGCCTATGACAGAGAGCCACCAGAGAAAGACCTTAGGAGACCACCGAGTTCCACCCTCTCATGTCCCTGGAAGTGAGGTCCGGAGCTATAGCATAGCCCAGATTTGAACCCAGAGCCTCAGAGGTCAGATCCTTTGCACCACACTGCCTCAGGCTTCCAAGAGGTTAGTCATTCGAGCCACAGTAAAAATGAAATAGTGACTTGGAAAGTTATGGGAAAAAAATCCTATAATGATGTCCTTTTAACAGCTTCCATCATCAATTTCCTCTCCTCCATGAGTCCATCCTGCTGCTTAATTGTAAACAAGGAGCCTGCCACCTGGCTCCATGACATCAGCCCAGCTCCATCAATTACACTCCATGGCATGTCTGATGTGGGAGGAGGAGGGATGCGATAGGCAGCCAAGCATTTGACACCAGCAGCTCTATGATCCCAGAGAGAGGCTGTAGGTTTTACCCTCCCATGGAGGGGAAGAGTGATACTTAGAGAGTCATGACCTTTTTGGAATGAGATGGGACCTTGGGGGTTATCTGGTCCAACTCATACCTGGAAGGAAGGAAGGGAGGGAGGGCAGAGGAAAGGAAGAGATGAAAGAAGGAAGGAAGGGAGGATGGAAGAGATGAAGAATGGAAGGAAATGAAGAAGGAAGGAACGAAAGAAAGAAATGGAGATAGAAGGAGGGAAGGAAGGGAGTAAGAAACAAGGAAAGAAAGAAGGAAAGAAAGAAGGAAAGAAAGAAAGAAAGAAAGAAAGAAAGAAAGAAAGAAAGAGAAAGAAAAAGGAAAGAAAGAAGGAAAGAAAGAAAGAAAGAAAGAAGGAAAGAAAGAAAGAAAGAAAGAAAGAAGGAAAGAAAAAAGGAAAGAAAGAAAGAAAGAAAGAAAGAAAGAAAGAAGGGAAGAGAGAAGGGAAGAGAGAAGGGAAGAGAGAAGGGAAGAGAGAAAGAAGGAAAGAAGGAAGGGAGGAAGAGAGAAAGAAAGAAGGAAAGAAAGAAAGAAAGAAAGAAGGGAAGAGAGAAGGGAAGAGAGAAGGAAATAGGGAAGGAAGGGAGGAAGAGAGAAAGAAAGAAGGAAAGAAGGAATGAAGGAAGAAAGGGATGAAAAAAGAAAGGAACTTGAGGAATAAAGAAGGAAGAAAACAGGCATTTTTAAGTGTTAGCTATTGACACATAGTAGTGGCAGTATGTTAAGCACAGGGGATCCAAATAATACCCCCAAAAGAAGTATGTCTTAAATTCCAGAGGGGAAAGACATATCATAAAAGATAACTGAAAACTGGGGCGGGGGCCAGAGGAGGTAAATGGGGGCATGATTTTGAAGTTCAGAGAAAGTCAGGAACAGGGCCAGGAGGAGCTTGGAGGCAGATTGGACTGGGCCCCTTCACAAAATGGAGTCTCCAGAAGGAACTCATTAATGGAAAAAGAGGTTCTCCAGGGGAGGTTAGTGCCTGTTAGGAGGATGTTGTGGTAAAGACATTGGTTCTGACACCCAGAGAAAGTCAGGAACAGGGCTGGGAGGGGGAATGGAAGAAAATCTCTGCTACAAGAAGCCCACCAAGAAGTATACTACTTCTGCTTGAATCCCTCCAGTGAAAGAGAACTCGTGACCTACTGAGGCAGTCTCTTTCATTTTAGGATAGCTCTCACTATTAGGAAAATTTTCTGGTAATACGATCAAATTTGCCCTGTTGCTCTTGGTTCTATCTGCTTGGACCAAATGGAACTTCTCATGACTTCCTTTGAAATCCTTAAAGATGATTATCATGTCCTCCTCTCTCTCCTCACAATCTATTTTTCAAGATAAGCCTTCCCTATTTCTTTAATTTATCTTCCTATGTCATAAAATCAAGGTTCTTCCCTATTCTGGTCTTTCTCTCCCAGATATTTTATGTCCTCTTTAAACTGTGGTATCGAGAATGAGTCCTTATTCTACCTGTGTTCTGACCAATGGAGGATGAAGGAGATTTTCACATCTGTATTTCTGGGAGCTCTTTTTTGTTTTTGATAGAATTGCCATTTTTATTATGTTAGCTTGGCCTAGCCATAAACAATTGCTATTTCCCCCAATTGTTTAGCTCTGTTTTGTAATTGTCTTCATAGAGTTCTTTGGTTTGTTTTGGCAGGTAGATCTCCAAGTATTTTATTTTGTCTACAGTAATTTCAAATGGAATTTCTCTCTCTCTCTTGCTGATGGGTTTTGTCAGTAATATACAGGAACGCTGAAGATTTATGTGGATTTATTTTATATCCTGCAACTTTGCTAAAGCTGTTAATTATTTCAAGTAGGCTTTTGGATGATCCTCTAGGATTCTCTCAGTATATCATTATATCATCTGCAAAGAGTGATAGTTTTATCTCCTCCTTGCGTACTCTAATTCCTTTAATTTCTTTTTCTTCTCCTATTGCTAAAGCCAACATTTCTAGTACAGTATTGAATAATAGTGGTGACAATGGGCATCCTTTTTTCACCCCATCTTATTGAGAATGCATCTAGCCAGGGGCAGCTAGGTGGCGCAGTGGATAGAGTACCAACCTTGAATTCAGGAGGACCCGAGTTCAAATCTGATCTCAGACACTTGGCACTTCCTAGCTGTGTGACTCTGGGCAAGTCACTGAACCCCAGCCTCAAAAAAAAAAAAAAAAAAAGAGAGAGAGAATGCATCTAGCCTCTCCCCGTTACAACCAGTGCTTGCTAATGGTTTTCGATAGATGATGGATAACCATTTTAAGGAAAACTCTACTTATTCCTAAGCTCTCCAGTGTTTTTAATAGGAATGGGTGCTGTTGTTTGTCAAAAGCTTTTTCTGTGTCTACTGAGATTATCATATGATTTTCATTAGTTTTGTTATTGATATGGTCAGTTATGCCCATAGTTTTCTTTATATTGAACCAGCCCTGAATTCCTGGTATAAATTCCACTTGGTCATGGTATATTATCTTGCTGATAAGTTGTCGTCTGGGAACTCTTATAAGATGATGATATCCCATTGGCTTTTGTAGCTGCCATACCATACTCTTGTCTCATCTTGGACTTGTAGCCCCACAAAAACTTCTTTGTGTGATTATTGTCTAATCAGGCTTCCCTTTATCTTGTGCTTTTGAACCTCACTGAATTTTATTCATTCATTCATTTGTTTATTATTAATACACATTGCTTTATGAATCGTGTTGGGAAAGAAAAAAAAATCAGAACAAAAGAGAAAAATCAGGTAGAGAAAAACAGAAAAAAAAAAAAAGAAATAAACATAGCATGTGTTAATTTATATCCAGTCCCCATAGTTCTTTTTCTGGATGCAGATGGCATGTTCTCTCCAAAGTCTGTTGGGATTGCCTTGGAGACATTGAGTTTTTGAACCCAAAGGTAAGATTTTCCATTGATCCTGAGAAAAGAGATTCATCTGAACAGAAGAGAATGATGAGTTTTGTCACTCCTGATAAGAAAAATAAGTGAAGTGTGGGGGATAGAGTACCCATAATCCTGGGAGTGGTGGGGGTGAGTCTGAGGGGGTTGGACAGAGGGGAGTGGATGAGAGGCTCAAGCCTTTGTTAAACCAAAAGAAAAGGAAAACACTTGATTTTTCTTGGGGAGAGAGGAGAGGATGAGGCTTAGTTGAACCAGCACAGGACACTTGGGTACAGTCTGGCCTGTCACTAACTAGCTGTGTGGCCTGGGGAGGATTCCCTGGGCTTCATTTACAAAATGAGGGGTTGGGAGAAGATAATCTCTAGTTTGTGCTAACATTCTATGATTATCCAGAACCTTGCTAACCAGAACCCTCAATTAAATGGAAATGAATTCTGCATTTTTAGGAGAGAAAAGCAAATGACTACATAATAAACTATTCATGGAATTTATCATACAAAGTTCTTTTCCTTCAAATATCCTGGTGTAAATCTTCATTTAGCCCTATGTCCTCTATCATTTGTATCTAATAATTGTACAACAATCACTAATATTTGTTATGAAGGACCTGGAACATTGCAAAATCCTCTATCTGAAAAGGAGAGAAGATAATTTTTGACATATTATACTTATTAAGACATGACAGTGTACTGTACAATCAGTCCACAAACATTTATTAAGAATATACTACGCCTGGCTGTACCAGACCTAAAACTATATTATAAAACAGTGATCATCAAAACTATTTGGTACTGGCTTAAAAATAGAGTAGTTGATCAGTGGAATAGGTTATGCTCACAAAACACAATAGTCAATGACTATAGTAATAATAGTGTTTGATAAACCCAAATTCTGGGATAAGAACTCACTATTTGACAAAAATTGTAGGGAAAATTTGGAAAATGGTATGGCAGAAATTAGGCATTGACCAACATCTAATACCCTATACTAAGATAAAATCAAAATAAGTTTATGATTTAAACATAAAGGATGATATTTTTTAGGAGATTAGGAAAACAAGGGCAAATTTGTCTACCTCTCAGATCTGTGGAGAAGGAAGGAATTTATGGTCAAAGAAGAACTAGAGAACATTATGAAATGCAAAATGGATAATTTTGATTATATGAAATTTAAAAGTTTTATACAAACAAAATCAATGCAGTCAAGATTAGAAGGGAAGCAGAAAACTGGGAAAAAAATTCTACATCCAAGGATTCTGATAAAGGCCTTATTTCTGAAATAGAAAACAAGCCATTCTTCAATTGAAAAATGGAGATGAACATGAAGAATTTTCAGATGGAGAAAACTAAAATCATTTCTAATCATGTGAAAAATGCTCTAAATCACTATTGATAAGAGAAATGCAAATCAAGACAACTCTGAGGTAAAACTATGCACTTCTCAAATTGGCTAAGATGACAGGAAAAAATAACAATAAATGTTGGAAGGGATATAGAAAAAATGGGGATACTAACACATTGTTAGTGGAGTTGTGAACTGATCCAAACATTCTGGAGAGCAATTTGGAATTAGCCCAAAGGGCTATCAAACTGTGCATACTCCGATCTGACAGTATCTGTACTGGATTTGTATTCCCAAAAGGTCATAATGAGGGAAAGGGACCCACATGTGCAAAAATGTTTATGGTAGCCCTTTTTGTGATGAAAGGAACTAGAAATTGCATGGATGCCCATCAGTTGGAGAATGGCTGAATAAGTTATAGTATATGAATATTATGGATTATTATTAGTTCTATAAGAAATGACCAGCAGCATGATTTCAGAGAAGCCTGGAGAGACTTGCAGGAACTGATGCTCAGTAAAATGAGCAGAACCAAGAGAACATTGTACACAACAAGATTATGGGATGATTAACTGTGATGGACTTGGCTCTTTTCAACAATGAGGTGCTTCAAGCCATTTATGATGGAGAGCCATCTGCATCTAGAAAGAGGATTGTTGGGACTGAATGTGAATCACAACATAGTGTTTTCATCTTTTTAGTTGTTTGGTTGCTTTTTGCTTTTGTTTTTCTTTTTGATTTGATTTTTCTTGTATAGCAGGATAATTATGGCAATATGTATAGAAGAATTGCACATGTTTAACCTATATTGGATTACTTGCTATCAAGGGAAAGAAGTGGGGAGAAGAGAGAAAGAAAAATTTGGAAACAAAGTTTTGCAAGGGGTTAATGTTGACAATTATCTTTGCATAAATTTTGAAAATAAAAAGCTATTATTAAAAAATTAAACTATTACAATCACAAAAAAGAGTATACCATGTGGGCACATACAGTAAGCCAACAAACATTTATTAAACCTTTCCTATGTGCAGATGGGCAGCTTGTTGGCACAATGGATAGAACATTAAATCTGGGGTGAAAAAAATCTGAATTCAAATCCAACCTCAGATATTTACTGGCTAGGTGACCCTGGGCAAGTCACTTTACTCTTTTTGCCTCAGTTTCCTCATCTGTAAAATGAGTAAGAGAAGGAAATGGCAAACCATTCCAATATTTCTGCCAAGAAAACCCCACGTGGGGTCATGTAGAGAAAGACACGACCGAAATGACTGAATAGCATAAAGGTACCAGGCACTGGGCTAAGTGCAGGGGATACAAAAAAGGGCAAAAAGAGAGTTCCTGTTCTCAAGGAGCGTATGGTCTAATACAAAGTCAGAAATGAAAGAATCCTTGAGCTTAAGGAATTTTCATTCTATCCAACAGATTTTATTATTATTATTTTTTTTTATTTTTATTTTTTTTTCCTGAGGCTGGGGTTAAGTGACTTGCCCAGGGTCACACAGCTAGGAAGTGTTAAGTGTCTGAGACCAGATTTGAACTCGGGTCCTCCTGAATTCAGGGCTGGTGCTCTATCCACTGCGCCACCTAGCTGCCCCCTATCCAACAGATTTTAGAAAAAAAATTTCTGCCAATTAAAAAGAAAAAGGATTTCCTAGTTAGCCTTTAGTCATCAAAAGACAAAACAGCAACAATCTAAGCAGATTTTCCTAACAGAAAATCTGAGTTTACTTCCTTCTTATGACTTTGGCCTGCTTCTATAAACTCCCTACCCATGTTTCTTTCTCTCTGAAATGGAGTTAATAATAAGGCTTGTATTAATTCAATTTCCTTACTTTACAGATGAGGAAACTGAGGTCCAAATGACCCAGCCAGAATGGCACAGAATGTAGGGCAGTATTTGAAGGAAGGAAACAAGCATTAATTAAGCACTTACTATATTCCAGGCATTGTGCTAAGCACTGAGGATATAAAAAGAGGCAAAACTAATGTTTGATCTCAAGGGGCTCATAATCTAAAGAAAGACATGTGCAAATAACTATATAGAAATATGAAATGTATGGAGTAAATTGGAGATAATCTCAGAGGGAGGGAAAACATTGGTCTTGAGGAGGACTGGGAAAGACTTTTTGAAGAAGGTGGGATTTTAGCTGGGACCTGAAGCACGCCAGGGAAGCCGGGAGTCAAGGAAGGAGAGTGAAATGAAAAGTCTGAGAAACCTGGGAAGATTCGTATCAATCAATGAATAAGTATTTATTTCCCATCTATTCTGTAGCAGGCACCATGCTAAGCTCTGGGGCTACAAAGAGCAGCAGAAGATAGTCCCTGCCTTCAAAGAGCTTCCAATCTAATGGGGGAGACAACATACAAAGGAACATGTACAAATCAACTAGATATAAGATAAGGAAGAAATAATCAACAGAGGGAAGGCACTAGAATTCAGAAAGGCTGGGAAAGGCTTCCTGGAGATGGTGGGATTTTAGATGAAACTTAAAGGAAGGAAGCCAGGAGCATCCCAACCAGGGAAAACGACTGACTGGGGCTGAGAGCTCAGAACAGACAGGAGGCCAGTGTCCTTGGATCTTACTTGTTGGGGGGTAAAGTGTAATACTGAAGAGGTGGGAGGCCCTGGGTTATCTGAATATTAAACAAGGGTTTTTGCATCTGCCCCTGGAGGCTCTAGGAAGCCACTGGAACTAAGGGGAAGGGTTGTATGAAGGGTCTTGTACTTTAGGAAAATCCCTTTATGGCTGAATGGAGGAGAGTGAGGAGACAGGCAGAACCCCCAGCAGAGTTGCAGTAATCCAAATATGAGATGATGAAGACCCTCCCCTAGAGGGATGGTAGGAGAGAAGGGGACATATCCAAGAAATGCTGCAAACTGAATATGGGGGTTGGCAGGTGTGTGAGAGAGTTTGAGAAATCAATGGGGACCTTAGCTTGCAAGCTGGGAGGATGGTGTTGCCCTCAACAGTAAGAGGGAAATTAGGAAGAGGGGGCAAGATAATGAATTCAGTTTTGGACATGTTGAGATTAAGCTGTCTAATGGATATCCAGCTAGAGATAGCTGAAAGGCAATTCCATAAAGAAGTTGTAGCAGGGTAGCTAAATTTGGAAATCATCAACATCGAAATGGTAATTAAGTCCCACAGGGTTAATGAGATCACCAAGTAAAATGGTGTTTAGGGGCAAGAAAAGAAGATAAGAAAGGGACCCCTATGGTTAAGGGGGAGATTTGAAGGATGATCCAATAAAGGAGAGGAAAAAGGATGCTTAAATGGGCAGGAGAACCATGTGTCCTGAAAATCTAGAGAAAGGAGAAAATCAAAGACCATTTATAAGAATGGTTGTTGTTCTTTGTCCGTTGTTCTCAGAGAGGACCATGACATCAGGAGATGATGCTGTGATATACTGGATTTAAGCGAGAGAGGGCTGTGCAAGGTCTCCTCTGGAGCCATGGGGTCCAGGAGCCAGATATAGATCAGGATGACTAGAGGTGGCCTTGGATGCAGTGGGAGAATGAATGGTTGTAGAAGAAAGAAGAAGAGAAAAGCGAATGTCAGAAGCATCGATTGCAGCAATAAAAATGAAGAAATCTCTAGAAGGAAGTTAGACTGAGAAACTGGAAAGCCAGCTAAGGGCCAGAGAACAGAGGATAAAATAGAAAACATCTTTCTTCCCAGAAGCGATGTGCTAGGTTATTAGGAGAGAACAGTACAGTCGCTTTCATTGCAAACATCGCATCCAATGACACTGCATGTCATAGCAACAGTAAGCTTTACCATTTTCTTTAATTGTTCCCTTTTGTCAGTCAACCCTCAGCATTTATTAAAAGTCAGCTTTGTGCCAGGTCAGGCCCTAGGTATTTTTAAGAAATTTTCAGTCTTGTCCAACTCTTCATGACCCACTTGGGGTTTTCTTGGCAGAGATCCTGGAGCGGTTGTCCACTTCCTCCTCCAGCTCATTTTACAGATGGCAAACAGGGTGAAGTGGCTTGATCAGGTCACACAGCTAGGCAGTATCTGAGGTTGGATTGGAACTTAGGAGGATGAGTCTTCTCGACTCTGGACTCAGCCCCCATCCACTTCCCCACCTCGCTGCCTTGTTCTAGGCTTTATGCTCTAAAGCAAAATGAAAAGTCAAAGGTTCAATTTGGAGAACGGGACATGGTAAAGTGAATGTGTTATAAAGACAAAAGGCATCGATAGGACTTTAAAAATAAAACAACAGGAGAGGGTTTGATGAGATGGCCTCTGAGGCTCTAAATCTGTGCTCCTGCGGCAGATTCCTATTGATTGCACGGACTCCTGGAAAACCAGTTAATGCCCAGAAAAGAGATGGTAAAACGTATTATCTTCCCCCAAAGAAATAGGTGGCAGAGCATTTCTGCTTTCCCTTGGAGAACTCTCTGAAAAGACCACAACACTGAAGCCATTGAGGGCACAGGGCCCTTGTCCAGATTCTAAAGCTCTTAATTTCCTGCCCCGATCAAACTAGAAGAATGTTTTCAAGTTTGGGTCACTGGTATTCTTATATTTCAAGAAAAAAAAAAACAACACTAAAATTTTGAGTGTTGGGGCCAGAGAGTAATTGAAACCTTCAGGATCTTCCCATGTGGGGATTGGTGATGTTGGGGAGGGATCTTTTGAATTTCCTCCTGATGAGTCCCAGATGAGTGTCGGGCCTAGTCTCAAACAGTGCCAAACTCTTCGCAGGTGATCGACACCATGTTGCTCATTGGATATATCCGGGCTTGTAGAATTTGACCAATCAATCCTTCTTCTCCTTACTTTGATGGTGACCTGGGTCTTAATCCCTTTTTGGAATAACAGGAATGCTTAGGAAGGACCCGTTACCTGGACACAATGAATGCTGGGCTGGGGGAGAGGAGGAATTGCTTTCTTATTCCCGTGTCAACTGATCGATAATTCTGGAGTCCTGCTGCTGCAATCGGAGCAGCACAATAGCACATGTTACTAATGGGACTCAAGTCATCCCGCCCACAAGAGGAAGTCTGGGCATTACCTCTGGAAATGCCAGGTAGGCTGCCTTTTGAGTATGGATGAATTTTTGAAATATCAAGGCAGGCGGGAATTCTGAATGCTGCTTGTCATCCTTCCGGCCCAGAAGACAAGACTCAGTGAGAAGAGACTCTTCCTTTTTACTCTTTTATACGACCATCCATCAATGCTTAATAATAACAGCTATGTAACTTGTTAAGGCCCACAAAATGTTTTCTGGCTGTTATTTACTTTGAAGTTCATAACAATCCAACGAGGTAAGTACAATGAATATTCTCCTTTACAGATGAGGAAACTGAGGCAACTGAGAGGTTATGGGGCTTTCTCAGAGTGTCTGATGGATGATGGTGTTATTCCCACTTTATATTTGTGATAAATAGAAATTAATGGTGACAGCTAGGCAGTTCTGGGGCTGCCTTTGAACTCAGAGCTAACTTTGAATCTTTCTTTTGAACTCTTTCTAACTTTCTAATCTTTCAGGCTATATACTGGACCCTTCCTGCCTCTATAAGGAGAGTTATAACATTAAGACTGGGTCTAGGCCATTGAAAAAATTTTTGGGATATTTTATTGGTAGCTTTTGGTATCTTTTTAATTTTTAATTTTTTATTGAAGCTTTTTATTTTCAAAACATATGCAAGGATAATTTTTCAACACTGATCCTCTCAAAGCCTTGTTCCAAATTTCCCCTCTTTACTCTAACCCCCTCCCCTAGATGGCAAGTAATTCAATATATGTTAAACATGATAAAATATGTTAAATCCAATATATGCATACATATTTATATAATTATTTACAGCACAAGAAAAATCAGATCAAAAAGGAAAAAAATGAGGAAGAAAATAAAATGCAAGAGAACAACAACAAAAGAAGTGAAAATTTTATGTTGTGATCCACTCAGTTCCCTCCGTCCTCTCTGATTGACCATTGGAACTGTCCTGGATCATCTCATGTTGGATCCTTCAGAATTGATCATTGTATTGTGTAGTTGTTGCCGTGTACAATGATCTCCTGGTCCTGCTCATTTCACTCAGCATCAGTTCCTGTAAGTCTCTCCAGGCCTTTCTGAAATCATCCTGCTGGTCATTTCTTACGGAACAATAATATTCCATAACATTCATATACCACAATTTATTCATCCATTCTCCAATTGATGGACATCCATTCAGTGTCCAGTTTCTGGCCACCACAAAGAGGGCTGCCACAAACATTTTGCACATGTGGGTCCCTTTCCTTTAATCCTTTAATATCTCTTTGGGATATAAGCCCAGTAGAAATACTGCAGGATCAAAGGGGATGCACAGTTTGATGACCCTTTGAGCATAGTTCCAAATTGCTCTCCAGAATGGTTGGATCAGTTCACAACTCCACCAACAATGTATTAGTGTCTCAATTTTCCCACACCCCCTCCAACATTCGTCATTATCTTTTCCTGTCATCTTTGGCTTTTGATTTTTATATGTTATTTCTAAGTTTTCCTCAAACCAACGATTCTCCCTTTGTGGGGAAAAAAAAAACTACAAAGAACCTGAATTCAAATCTCATCTTTATCAGTCAATAACTCCACAAACAGACATATGGTACCTACTATGTGCCAGGCATTGTGCTAAGAGCCGGAGATGCAAAAAGAGCAATAGACTGTTCCGGCCCACAAAGATTTCACAATTAAATGGAAGAGGTGACAGCTAACATTTATATAGTGCCTATTATGTGCCAGGCACTGCATTTAGTGCTCCATTTGAACACCACCACAATCCTGGGAGACTTTATATTTGTGGTAAATAGAAATTAATGGTGACTTGCCCAGGACCATACAGCTAAGCAGTTCTGGGAGTGCCTTTAAACTCAGGTCTTCCTAACTCTAAACCTAGCACTCTGACCACTAAGCCACCAGGTGGCTATTACATGACAATGGCCAAGTTATTTCGCTTCTCTAGTCCTTGGATTAATAAGACCAGAGCCCTAGAGCTCTTCTGAGGTCATGGAGTCAAAATAACTCACTTTACAAAGGAGGAAAATAACTCAATAAGGTAATTAAGTCACTAGCCAGATAGGCTGATCCTCAGAGACAGGATCTGAATCTGGATTGGTCCTCGATTCCACTGCCAGGATGCCTTCCATTATACCACACTGGTCCCCTCATTTGCAAAATGAGGGAGAGTAGCTGACCCCGGGGGTTCCTTTCCAGCCGTACATCTGTGACACAGTGACTCCATCTGACAGCGCACGCAACATTCCACACCCATCGTCCCCCACCCCTTCAAGGAAAAGAGAGATGTACATTTTCTCATCTCTTTTTCCTGGGCCAAGAATGGTGTAGACCACACCCTTTTGCATGCATTTAGATTTTTGGCTCTTCTTAGGGACTTTCAATGGTCAGATCTGCCAAGGACTATTATTCTGTATGTTCAGAGGAGCCTGGTCCAACCCAAAGCCTTCTTAACTTCTGAATAGTGTTCAACTAATTCCCCTAAGTGGAAAAACCTTACAGCTGCAGCAGCGAGCGGTTTCATGGGAGCCAAGACACACTACTGGGTGGAGTGACCTCTTTGAGGCAGTCTCCACCGAAGCTGGGAGGTTACAGGATGGGAGCAGATGGACTCTGAGGTCCTTTCCCACCCTGGATCTGGAATCCTGTGGTCCCCCTTAAGGGCAGCCTCAGTGGGATTAGCTGACCTCGGTGATTCCAGTCCTGTGGCCACAGGTATTCCTGCCATCCTTCTGCCTGGACCGGTGTCTCTTTTTAATCCAAGATGTCTCACGGCCCCACCTTCTGAAGAGCCCTGGGTCCCCTACAAAGGCCCCAGAATGAGGTTGTGGATCAAACGCTTAGAGTTGGGAAGATCCAAATCTGGCTTCAGACACATGAGCTGCAGGACTCGAGGCAGGGGATTGGACACGGTGACCTCAAAGGTCATGGACTTTCTAGCTCTGTGATCTTGGGATCACTCTGGGGCTTCCCAAAATATGATGGGCACTGAGAAGGGGATTCCCCTCAACATGGGTCTCTTCATTGACTCAGCTCCAACCACAGCCAGACTGGGAAGGGATGCTGACTCTGAGGTCCGCTAGAGGGTGCCATCCACCTCCTCAAACATCGGAATCTGACCCTGGGCAATCCTCCATTATGGAGAATGGGATGGCCAGTTCAGTCCCACAGGCATATGTGAAGTGCCTACTGTGTGCTGGGCGATAGAAATAGAAGGACAAAAGCTTTCCACAAGGGAAAACAGCATGGTCACAGAGAAGCAAATGGAAAATGGGATAAAGTAATTAGATCCGAGAAGCCCCCAGGGGGAGAAATTAGGAAAGGATTCATGTAGGAGGTCGCCCTTGACTAATACAGAGGGACTTGGTTCCAAAGGGCAGAGGTGGGGGAGGGACAAGGGAAGTACTTCTGGAAGGGGGCTGCAGCCAGGTAGGGAAGGGCTGGAGATGCCCCATTCCGTGGGGCACTGAGACAGCAGATGGACCCCCTCCTTCCATGAGAGGATGCCCCACCGTCGGATCCTGGGGATGCCATCGCTCCTAATCGCCTGGCAATGGTGGAATTTTCTCACTCCTCTTCCTCTCTCCTTCTCTGTCTGTTTCTCCCCCCTCCTCACTTCTCCTTTCCCTTCTTCCTTTCCCCCCTCTTTCTCTCTCTCCAGTCTGTTCCAAAAATCTTAGTGCAGGTTAAAGCTTTATTAGAATAAAACTGCACTATGACATTAGTCTTAAGTCTTTTTTCTTTTAGTCCTTAGTCTTTTTGCTCTAGACTTTACAACTGTGTAACACATAATAAATACTATGCTATAGAATATTACATATATTGTATATAAAAATACACATAATATATACAACTATTTTTGTTTGTTCTTTTAAAAATTTATTCATTTTATATATATATTTTTTCATTTTTATATTTCTCTTCCTTCCTTCCTTCCTTCCTTCCTTCCTTCCTTCCTTCCTTCCTTCCTTCCTTCCTTCCTTCCTTCCTTCCTCTCCTCCCTCCCTCCCTCCCTCCCTCCCTCCCTCTCCTCTCTGTCTCTCTGTCTCTCTGTCTCTCTGTCTCTCTGTCTCTCTGTCTCTCTGTCTCTCTTTCTCTCTTTCTCTCTTTCTCTCTTTCTCTCTCTCTCTCTCTCTTTCTTTCTTTCTCTCTCTCTTTCTTTCTTTCTTTCTTTCTTTCTTTCTTTCTTTCTTTCTTTCTTTCTTTCTTTCTTTCTTTCTTTCTTTCTTTCTTTCTTTCTTTCTTTCTTTCTTTCTTTCTTTCTTTCTTTCTTTCTTTCTTTCTTTCTTTCTTTCTTTCTTTCTTTCTTTCTTTCTTTCTTTCTTTCTTTCTTGCAATTCAAGTTAAGGGACTTGTTTAGGATCACATAGCTAATAAGTACCTGAGGCTGGATTTGAACTCAAGTTGTCCTGACTCCAGAGCCAGTGCTCTATCCACTGAACCACCTAACTGTCCCCATTATTTTCATTTTCAAACATATTGCTCCCCTTCTCTTCCTTGGAAGACTACCTCTTAAAATGAAGGAATAAAAGCACAATTCTGTAAAGTTCCCCTTCCATTGGAGGGAGCTGGACATTCCGCAGCCCTCCCACCTTGTGGTATGTGTGTGTGTGTGTGTGTGTGTGTGTGTGTGTGTGTGTGTGTATTTTGTATGTCTGCCCTATTACTCTAATAAGCTCCTTGAGGTCAGAAACTTTTAGCTTTTTATTTGTCTCAGGCTTAGCACAGTACTTGATAATAATACCTAATAATTTAATTTAAGTGACTAAATGAAGAAAACACATGTATTCATTCAGTTAGTCCACATCATTAATTAAATGACCCCTATGTTCCAGCCATTGTACTAAGGATCCAAGAAAGGTCAAAACAGTTTCTGACCTCAGGGAGCTCCCCATCTAAAGAGATGACATACAAACAAGACATAGGATAAATTGGAAGCAGTAATCAGAGGAAAGGCACTGTTATTAGGAGTATTGTTATAACCTCTGACCTCTGGCCAAATTAACAAGCATTTATTAAGCACCTACTATGTGTCAAACTACAGGAATACAAAGAGGAGGAGTTTCCCAATCTACTAGGGGAGACACCACAAAAATAAGTACATATTTTATTATTTATTTATTTATATTATTATAGCTTTTTATTTACAAGATATATGCATAGGTAATTTTACAGCACTGACAATTGCCAAACCTTTTGTTCCAATTTCTCCCCTCCTTCCCCCCCCCCTCCCCCAGATGGCAGGTTGACCAATACATGTTATATATGTTAAAGTATAAATTAAATACAATATATGTAAAAAATAAGTACATATTTTTAAAAAATGGGATAAATTGTTAGATCTCGGCTCAGGAAAACCTGAGTTCAAATTCAGTCTCAGAAACATTTTGGCTGTATGACCCCGGGGAAATCATTTCATTCTCTTTGCCTCAGTTTCCCCATCTGTGAAATCAGCTGGAGAAGGAAATAGCAAACGACTCTAACTCTTTTGCCAAGGAAACTCCAAATAGGGATCACAGAGAATCAGACACAACTGAAAAATGACGGAACCGAAACAAACAAGGTAGAGACAGGATAATATGGAAAAACTCTGCTCAAAAAATATTTTTGATAAAAAAATTTTAAAATCACAGAAACAGAAATGACTTCATTCTAAGTTTCCAAAATGACCCAAACTGGTTTGATAGCTTTTTTTTTTTCCTTCTAAAAATTAGTAGACAAAGGAAAACCCTGAATAATTCTTCTTTACTTCAGTTTGAAGTAAAGTCACTGGGAACCTGGAAGATGATTGGGATCCAGAGAGGAATTGGATCTGAACATTTGATGCATAACTCAGTATTATAGGCTTCCTTAAAAAAAAAAAAAAAAAAAAAGTCAGTATAGCTACACAAGTCTGCCAAACACAGGAACAGCTGCTATTCCAAGAAACTCCATCAATTTTTTTTTTCTTGGTAACTGTGGGTTTCTATGAGGTCAGAATGGAGACTATTACAAATGCTTTCACCCGGACAAATTTTGGGCTCCATTCGTCTCTCTCAAGGCAATTCTTGATGAGAACTGTCCTGGGCCCTCGATAAGCAGCCTTCACAAGGCTCTGGAAGGCAAAGAAAGAAGGCAAGTTGGGCTTCTCCTGGGGAAGGGCTCGTTGGGGGTGAGCTGAGGGGCTCAGCCAGGGGAGAGTACAAGGAAGAAACTGTGGGAAGGGACACCCAGGGACCCACACTGGAGCATCTGGCTGACAGAGACAGAGGCTTTATGGGAATTACCGAAGGTGTGGGGATATGGGTGGGGGAGGCCTATCAGTGAAAGGAGAGGAACAATTAAAGAATGAGCAACATTAATATGAGGGCTACCTGGGTCCTACTTCCACCATCCTGGCTGTTTCACTTAAACCTTTCATTTCTCCAGACGGTGGTCCCTAAAGACCAGAAGTATCAGATCAGAACATTGTCCATCCCTAATGCAATCAGTCAATAAACATTTTCTACTATGTGGCAGGCATTGTGCTAAGCACTGAAAATATGCAGAGAGGCAGCTAGGTGGTGCAGTGGTTAGTCAGGAGGACCCGAGTTCAAATCTCACCAAAGACACTTAACACTTCCTAGCTGTGTGACCCTGGACAAGTCACTTAACTTCAATTGCCTCAGGGGAAAAAAAAAAGAAAAGAAAATACACAAAGAGGAACAAGCCCTCAAGGAGCTTACAATCTTTTGGGAGAACTTCCCAGTTGTGTGACCCTGGGCAAGTCACTTAACCCCAACTGCCTCAGAAAAACAAAACAAAACAAAACACAATCTTATGGGAGAGAAAACATGCAGACAAATATACCCGGAGTAATTTCAGTCCATTATCTCATATCATCTTGGAAGCAACCTGTGAGACAGA
>NC_133619.1:622169393-622174393 GCF_048593235.1 Sminthopsis crassicaudata
TTTACACATGGGGCCACCTTGTTGCCTTCAGGGCTAGAGGATGTAATAAAGATCTTTAAAACAGTGACAGTTTTGTGAAATGGCTCATTTTTGGAGGGGTCACCCATATATCACGTCAGTGGGTAAAGAGTCTAGGATCCAGTCTCTGGTCAGATAGTCACTACTCTACATTCTGTAGCTTAAAAGCAACCTCTCAATTTTCAATCATTCCACAAGCACTTATTAAGCACTTACTATATACTTAGAACAGGGTTAGGTGATAGAAATACAAAACCAAGAATGAAACAATCCCTGCACTCAAGGAGCTTATGTTCTCTGAATTCCTATAACCCATAACCTCCACTGAACACTTGATTTAAAATATACATAGCCATATACAGACTCCACACATATTTTAAACTTTGGGTTTCTTTTACCCAGGCTGGAAGGTCAGGGGTTAACTCACAAGCCCAGATCATAAACTAAGTACAGATCTGTTATTCAGCAAGTAACCTTTAGTTCCCAAGCACAACGTAATAATAATAAATAATGATAACCACAACTAACATCTATGTATTATCTTAAGGTTTATGAAGTACTTTACTAATGTCATCTCGTGTTATCTTCACATAATTCTATGAGGCAAGTGCCTTTTTTTTTTAACCCCTATTTTATAGATGAGGAAACTGAGGCAAACAGGTTAATGGACTTGCCTGGAGTCACCCAACCAATAAGCCTCTGAGGCTGGATTTGAACTCTAGGTCCAGAACTCCCTCCACTGGGCCACCTAGTTCTTTGAGGGTAAGGACTATTTTTTGTCTCTTTTTGCCCTGGCATAATGCCTGGTCCCCAGTAAGCCCTTAATACACTCTTGTTGAATCCGACCTAAGCAAGTCTTTTACATGAGGATCTGCCGCCGCAGAGAGAGCTGAGGAACACCAACTTGGGGACATCCATCACCCCTGTCTCACCAGTTTGTGTCTAATTCATTCAAGAATATAAATAGCTGTTTTTCACCATATCAGAAAACATATGCACCCATGAGCTGCCCAGTCATGTACCAGCACTATAAATAGCCAGGATATGTCTAGCCTGCTTCTAAACGTGGTCCGAGAGCCAAGATAATAGTGGAAATCACTGGCACCCAGAGAGGTGGGGGCAGCTACGGGGAATTCAGCAGCCAGAGAATGTCCAGGTCTCCCCATCTCCACGGTTTTTAGCCAGAGGCCGCCATTGCTTCGGAGCTGGGTTCAGAGGCTCCCTCCCTGCACCCCACAAAGATTCCTGAGAACTCTGGCGAGAAAGAATGTGGGAGTAGCAGAGAGCCGGCTCTCTATAAATTCCTGTTGGATTAAACCAAAGAACAAATTTCATCAACTCACCGTCTGGTCCATTTCAACACCTTGTCTAGTATAAAGATCCAACATATCCCTTCCCTAGTTAAAAACCAGCTTGAAACTTTGTTTGAGCCAACATTGCCAACTCCAGAAGGATTCGTGAAGCTTGGAGAATGTAATCTTTCAGGGACGAACATTTATTAAGTGCCTACTGTGGGCCAGACGTTAAGGTAGGCACCGGATACGAAAAGACTTAAGGTTTTCCCTGTCCTCAAAGAGTTTCTTTTCTATGGGGGGAAACATATGCAGAAAAGAAAATACAAAACAGGTGTCAAATAAATACCAATAATGAAGGACGGGGTGTTACGGTAGAGAGAGGGCCAGCCTTGGAATCCAAGTTCTGAAGTTCAAATCACTCTGATACATATTGGCTAGATGAATTTCCTTCCTTCCTTCCTTCCTTCCTTTCCTTCCTTCCTTCCTTCCTTCCTTCCTTCCTTCCTTCCTTCCTTCCTTCCTTCCTTCCTTCCTTCCTTCCTTCCTTCCTTCCTTCCTTCCTTCCTTCCTTCCTTCCTTCCTTCCTTCCTTCCTTCCTTCCTTTCCTTCCTTCTTCCTTTCTTTCTTTCTTTCTTTCTTTCTTTCTTTCTTCTTTCTTTCTTTCTTTC
The DNA here is from genome assembly GCF_048593235.1 of Sminthopsis crassicaudata. Classification (NCBI taxonomy): domain Eukaryota; kingdom Metazoa; phylum Chordata; class Mammalia; order Dasyuromorphia; family Dasyuridae; genus Sminthopsis; species Sminthopsis crassicaudata. The sequence goes on from NC_133619.1 coordinate 622,171,375, forward strand.
TTTCTTTCTTTCTTTCTTTCTTTCTTTTCTTCTTTCTTTCTTTCTTTCTTTCTTTCTTCTTCTTTTCTTTTCTTTCTTTCTTTCTTTCTTTTCTTTCTTTCTTTTCTTTTCTTTCTTTTTCTTTCTTCCTTTTCTTTCTTTCTTTCTTTCTTTTCTTTCTTTCTTTCTTTCTTTCTTTCTTTCTTTCTTTCTTTCTTTCTTTCTTTCTTTTCTTTCTTTTCTTTCTTTCTTTCTTTCTTTCTTTCTTTCTTTCTTTCTTTTTTCTTTCTTTCCTTTTCTTTCTTTCTTCTTTCTTTCTTTCTTTCTTTCTTTCTTTTCTTTCTTTCTTTCTTTCTTTCTTTTTTTTTGCTGAGGCAATTGGGATTAAATGACTTGACGAGGGGTCACACAGTTAGGAAGTGTTAAGTGTCTGAGTTCAGATTTGAACTCAGGTCTACCAACCTCAGGTGCCCTATCCACTGCACCAACTTTGGCTGCTCCCAGCTAAATTTCTAAGATTCTGAATAAAGGACAAAATGCATAATTGAAATCAGTGGAAGGAATTTCTACCTGTTCTTTCGCACAGATAAAAATGAACATCTTCAGATAACAAATATAAATAAAGCCAGAAGGGACCTTTAGAAACCTCCCAGTCTACTCCTGTCATTTTACAGAAAAAGAAGCTGAGATCAGAAGGGCAATGGGTCAGTCAGCAAAAGACATTTGGTTAACTATTTCTCACGGGCCAAGTGCAGAGCTAAGGAAGGTAGAAATCTGACTCCTGCCCTCAGGAAGCTCCCGGGTCTTACAGGGGAGACAGGATGTAAATAACTCAAGGCGTACAATATAAGTACAGCGTAGATGGCAGATCTCAGATCTCAGGAGGCATTAATTAGTAGGTGGGGGAAGAAGATCCGTAAGTCAGTAGTGAATGGCAGAATCAATATTTCCACTCCCAGTCCCTCTGACGCCATGTCTAGGATTCTTTTCTTGGAACTATGATGTTATGTTGTTTTGTTCAGCCATTTTCAGTCGTGCCTGACTCTTCATCACCCCATTTGGGGTTTTCTTGGCAAAGACAGTGGAGTAGTTTACCATTTCCTTTTCTAGTAAATTTTTAGAAATAAGGAGACTGAGGCAAACAGGTTTAAGTGACTTGCCAGAGTCACACAGTTAGTGAGGCTGGATTTGAACTCATGAATTCCCTGTGTCCAGACCTTTGTCTCCCCTCCTTCTCATCTCCCACTCCCACTCTGATGCCTTCCCCAACAATTTCCTGTTTCACTTACAAGAAGTGCGATCTTGGGCCAATCATTTAATCTTTATCTGCCTCAGTTTCCTCAACTATAAAAAATGGGTATAACACGAGCACCTCCCTCACAAGGTTGTTGCACTTAGCACAGTGCCTGGCATGTGGTAGATACTAAATGCCTATTCCCTTCTACTTTCCTGTTCCCATGGGGTAACTCATTAACCCACCCTCAGCCTCAAATTTCCCATCTGTAAAATGGGGGATAATAATAGGTATAACAGGTATATTTTAAGGATCCACTGAGGCAATATATGTACAGTGGTTTGGCAAATCTTTAATCATTATTATAAATGCTAACTACTGTTATTAATGAAACCTTATAACTAGTGTAGCCCTCTATTACTTATTTTATAAATGTTTATTAATGCTTTTAAAAGACCAATTTCACTTCCCGTGACTCCCTTCCTCCTTCTTCAGAGAACCTTTTCTTTAATAAGTACAATCAAGCAACACAAACGGACACATGGCCGGGGGTCTGCAGATGTATGTTCCAATCTGTTCCTGAAATCCACCACCTCTTTACTGAAATGCCAGAGAATGTTTTCATCCCCATTCAGTCATGAATGATTATCAGCATGTCCTTTGAAAAGAAGATTCCCCCCCAAATCAGTTCTAGGAATAGAGCCACGATGCTAGAGACAGCTCTGAGACGGGACAAGACAAGTGTTTGAAATCCATAGGCAGACATGCTGAGGCACATTCCGTATCTGAAGCACCCTCCAGGATTAGACATTTTTCTATTCTCAATCTATAAGAATCTTACTTATTTGATGTAATTCGATAACATGCTTGGAATGGCCGGGATCCCTAAGAAGCACAAACAACGCGTAGTCCTCCAAATATAGGAAAGGGAGTCCTTCTAGGTATTCTACTGTGGATCCTTCTAGGGCATGGCCCTTTCTTTTACAAAGACATTTAAAATCTCCAAGCACACTCAAAAGGAAAGAATCAAAAGGAAAGAATTTGACTTATTTTTTAAAAAAAGCAGCCCCTCAAATGATAATGAAGGTAAAATTCTTTCTTGCTTGTTCTTGTTCTTCTTCTTTCTCCTCTTCCTCCTTCTCCCAATTTTAATATTTGTAAAAAGCCTGGCATATAATAGGTTCTTAATATTTGTTCCTTTTCTCCTTTTAAAAAGATTATTTAGAAGTCCTTTTGTTGTAGATAGAGAGCTGGCCTCAGAGTCAGGAAGACCTGAATTCACATTTTGCCTAAGCTGGGCAATCCTCGGTAGTTCACTTGCCCTCCCAGCAATTTAGTATTTTCCTAAGCTAATTGAATGAGCATTTATTAGATACCTGCACTGTATTAAATACTGGACTATAAATTGCAGAACTACATGGGTGGGAATTTGTTTTAACAGATTATTTATCATTTTCTTAACATTTTTATAAAGATGAGAAAATACGCATATGAATTGACAATTACTGATGTTTTCTCAGTTGCCTTATTTTTTGTTAGTGTATCATCCATGATCTTTTCCCATTGTTTGGAATCTTCCTCCCTTTAAAATATCTTGAATAAGTAAGTACTTATCAGTGTCTCTGAAATTGTATCACTTTACATGGATTTTTTTTTTTTTTTTGTATCTTTGGTTGGATTTTCCTAAGTTACATGGTTACATTCTTGCACCTAGTATTGGCAACTCAAGTGACACACACACACACACACACACACACACACACACACACTCACACATACAAATACACAAACACACAAACATACAGA
>NC_133619.1:622186893-622199393 GCF_048593235.1 Sminthopsis crassicaudata
TCTGAAGTCAAATTGGAACTCAGGCTTTGAGGATTCTGTGGAGGTGATCCAAGGATGCTTTTCCTGCTGATATTGACCACCTGGAACTGGGTGGGAGAGTGGCTAAGAAAGCCAGCCTACAATTCTGGGCCATGAGGGAGGAGGTTGGAATAGGAAAGATGGTTGGTTCACGGGGCCCAGGGGAGGAGGAACAAGGAAGAAGTTGCAACAGAGCTCACTGATATGGCTAAACCTACACCTCAGGGCTATCTTCTGTCTTCTGTCCATGGATTTCTAGTGAGAGATCAGTCATTTTAGATTAATAGGGTTATTCTCCCATCCTTACTTTGACACCAGTCAAGAGCTAAAAGGAACTTTATCAGTTATTTAATCCAACCTATTCATTTTACAGATAAGGAAACTCGGGTCTAACAAGTTTAAGTGAGTTGACTAAGGTCATATAGGTCTGAAGCTCCTTCTAAAGGTCTGTCTTCTCTCTTTTTTTCCTTCCCTTTCTTCCTCCCTCTTTCCTTTCTTTCTTTTTTTTCTTCCTTCCTTCCTTCCTTTCCATCTTTCTCTCTCTCTCTTTCTCTCTCTGTCTCTCTCTTTCTCTCTCTCTCTTTCTCTCTCTGTCTCTCTCTTTCTTCCTCTCTCTATCTCTCTCTCTATCTCTTTCTCCTTTCTTTCTTCTCCACATTGTCACTTGCCATGACCGCTCCCTACCCCAGTAGACCCCTTCTTTGTAATTCTATGTAATATTGGATCCCCTACAGCTCAATTTAGACAGAAAACCAGACTTCTAGATTGAATCAATCAATCAAAGGAAGAAAGTCTTAGATAACACTAAGCTATATGTCAGCAATGGAGAGAGCACTGCACCCTGAGTTAGGGTTCAAATTCAGAGGCAGATTTTACTAGGAAAGTCTTTTAATGCCCTCAGCATTTCTTATCTATAAAATGGGGAAATGGTAGCACATATTTCCTAGGGCTGCTGTGAGGATGAAATGGAGTCATATTTGTAAAGCGTTTTATAAACTTTCTACCACTATATAAAGCTGGTTATTATTGTTATCATTACTAAAAAATTAGTCAATTAATCAAAGGCAATCCCAGACAATGTCACACTTTCAGAGGCCCTTCCTCCTCCCCTCCTCATTACTAATAGGTCATTGGGACTAGACCAGTAATAAACTTGTATTTATCAGGGAGCTGAGAGCGGACCAAATCTATCAGTGAATGAAAGGAAGAAGGAAACGAGCATTAATTAAGTGCTTACTCTATACCGGGGCAGTCAGGTGGTTCAGTATATAAGCCTAATGATTTGGAGTCAGGAAAACCCAAGTTTACATCTGGCCTCAGGCTCTTACTAGCTGTGTGATCCTGGGCAAGTCACCTAACTCTGCCTTGGTTTCCCTATCTGTAAAAGGATTTGGAGAAAGAAATGGCAAAAAAAAAATCAATTCCCTAGCCATGTCTGAAAAAGTCTGCCCCATCCCCTACCTATGGTCCGTTATCTCTCTAGTTCACTATCAGTTTTCTCAAATCCCGGCAGGGATCAGAGTTCTGATGTCTCCCAGGGCTGTTTTCCTTTACCTCTCAGGTGTATGGGTCTCCAGGTCCTGCTCTGCATCAGTTCATACAAGACTTCACAAGTTTCTCTGAAATTCTAAAGATGCTCCCCGACATCCCTCCACTGAATCCCAAGAGCGCCCTTTAGCCACTGGGGAGCTATTATAGAGACAGTAGCTGAAGAAATGTTCAAGATTTTTTTTACCCCCAAAACAAAGATTGAGATTTAGTAGAGCTGTTGTTTTTTTCCCCTCAAACAAGAACAGTGAGACATCATTACCTTTCGAGGTCACTTCCAAGGCATTTCTGAGTCACTCTTGTACCACACAAGTGGTATGAGCAGTCCTGTAATAAATACAGGAAAGAAAAAAAAAACACCCTGTTTCCCAGCAGAGTGGAGAGTTCCAAAGGAGATGGTGGCTAATGTGAAGGGGGCAGATTGGAGAGACCTGTTTTATTCTGGGAGAACTGGGGGAGAGGGGGATGGATGGAAGGATTGTATAATAATGTCCTCGAGGTGAACGTTGTGCTCCGTCTTTGACTCTGTTACTATGGAAGTTGGAGAGGCAAGGTGCCCAGCTGTGGGGAAAGCTATAGAGAGGGAATGCCCAGAGTGTGCCCACCGGGAGGAGTGGCGGGGAAGGTCAGACCCTCTCTGGGAAGCCTGGGTCAGCCAGCACCTTTGATGGCTGCAGGAAAATCCCAGCTGTGCTGGGAACTGACCTCACTCCCGAAGTAAACACTGAATCAGATACAAACAGGCCTAACCCAGGCATGGATTTATTCCTGGCCCAGACGAGATGACATGAAATGTTTTTCCATCATTATTGAGCGGCCAATTGGACTTGGCAGGAGGGAGTCCCAAAGATGCTGATGAGAGCAAAGTTATTACTGTGTGGAAGACAGTCTAGCCAGTTTCCAAATGTCTCATTTGCATTAATTCAATTAAACGCATCAAGTATTTATTAAGCTCCTGCTCTGTGCCAGGCAGTGTGCTAGGACTGAGGAGGCCTAGCCAAAAAGGAACTAGGCCCTGACTTCAAGGAGCTGACAGTCCACTGGGGGAAAACAACATGTTTTTTGATAAGTAAAAGCAAAATTTCTATGGGTAAGTATAAAGAGATTTTGTAGGCAGGGGATAAATACTATAAAATAATGAAAGGAAATCCTAAATTTTATGAAAATTAAGAAGTTATTTTTTGTCTAAGTTCATTGACCCCCTGAAATTTCTTCCTTCCTTCCTTCCTTTTTTCTTTCTCCTTTTCCATCCTTCCTCTTTCTTCCTCTTTCTATTCTCTATCCCTCTTTCTTCTTCTTTTCTTTCTTTTTATGTGACTTGCCCAGGGTTGCACATTTAGTAAGTGTTAAGCATCTGAGGCAGGATTTGAACTCAGGATCTCCAGGTTAAGAAGTCATATCCTAGACTGTAACTCCCTGAAGGATTGCAGTGATTGTTTAAATTACTATCTTTTTTTTTAAAGTTTTTTTTATTTTTAAAGCATATGGATAGGGGCAGCTAAGTGGTGCAGTGGATAGAGCACCAGCTTTAAATTCAGGAGGACCCAAGTTCAAATCTGGTCTCAGACACTTAACACGTCCTGGCTGCGTGACCCTGGGCAAGTCACTTAACCCCAGCCTTAAAAAAACAAACAAACAAAAAAAAAAACACATATGGATGGATCATTTTTCATCATTGACCCTTGCATAGCCTTGTGTTCCAAATTTTCCCCTCTTTCCCCCCACCCTTTCCCCTAAATGGCAAACAAGCCAATATATTAAATTACTTTCTTTGTAATGATGGTATTCTAAGTCATTTGTGAGCTCACCAATGTACCCAGCTCCCTCCAACAGTTTAGACTGATGCTCACCCACTTTCCCCTCCATGCCCTCTCCTTCGTTCATCTCAGTAGTCTCTTATACGCCAGAGACTGTTCTTCCCTTCTCTTGCCTTTTCATGGACATCCATCGGGCCTATCAAATAAGCGGAGGTGAGGGGGGATGATTAAGATCCATCCACCAATTATCTTTGATTCTTGTCCCTTCTTCTTTATTGAGCGCACATTTGGGGCATCCTTTATGGGAGAACTATTTTGTGGTTCCTTGCTTATTATGGGCTACTCTGGATTAATGGCCAGCCCTTGTATCCTGGGAAGTGACTGAGGTGGAGAAGGGGCCAGCCATCCCAAGTGCCAACCACCTGCCACACACAAAACAGTTAAGCCAGCCTTGCTGAGGCTGAGGGAGAGGGAGAAGAGGCAGATTGTGTCAGGCAATCACCACTACCACTGCCTGGCCAACCATCTCCCCTAAGCCTCCAAAGGAGCTCTCTCCTAGAGCTGAACTCAAGAACCTGGGGAATAGCAGGCCCCTTGGCCACTAGACCTACTTCTGGCCCAGCCCCTGAAAGACAAATTCACTGTGGAAAAGGGACCCAGCAACAACTGCTGACCAACTGCTCTCCACAGACAGATAAGAACAAAAGCTCTGGGAGTGACAACACTCCTCGGACCACCTGTCCTGTTGCTAGCCCAGCTCCCACGGCCATCACTGGGGAACCGATTCCTGTGAAGAAGGGATCACCATCCCCACCAGCTGTCAACCACCTGTCCCCAGTAGGGCAGCAAGCCAGCTGGACTGAATGTCAAGGCCCCCTGAGGGAGACAGGAGGCATCATGGGAGAAGCAAGTTAAATTATTACCCCTACCTTCCCTCACACCCCTATAGAGACAGACCGAGACCCTGACTCTGAGAGCCTTGGAGCAGCACCCACAGCCATCATCCTGGAAAGCAGCCCCTCTTTGGAGATGCAGCCTGCAGATGGCTCCTGGTAAACCCAGAAAAAAAGGGCTTGTCACCCAAGTCCTTGGCTCTGTCAGATAATTCAACATCAGAAAGCAATATGATTTTGTCAGTAGAAATGACATTGAGGGAGAAGCATCGATATCTGCTTTGAGTGAGGACCAGGGGACCTTTCCATCTGACTTGTAGCTGAAACCTTCCAATTATGTTGTCTCTCCTCTAAGAATGTGACCTCCTTGTATCTCTAGCACTTTGCACATAGTAGGGACTTAACATTTTAAAAAATTCATTTGTTCATTCATTCATTCATGTTCAATGTGTAGTCTCTCCCATTGGATTGTGAGCTTCTTCAGAGTAAATCTATCTTCTTTTATTTGCATTTCCAATACTTTGCACATAGTAGGGACTTAACAGTTTTCCCTCCATTATTTCACTCATGTTCTTTTTTATAGCTTTTTGAGTGACTCTCCTTTTTCAATCTTCAGGAATGTAATACTGAAGGACTTTCAGACTTATAGACAGCAGGCAAGGGTGAATGATGGTCTAAAAAAGGAAAGGCAATTCATTTCTCTTTCTTTTTCCTGTTCAATTCTAGGGGATACTTTGAGCAATTATTCATTAAGCATATATTTATAATCGCCTTCTACATGCTAGGGTTCCGGGAAAGCTCTGAAGACAAATGAGACAAAAAAATCACTCAAGGATCTAGTAGGGATTTCCTCCGTGCTGGGATCAATGCCATCTTTGTTCTCTCTATCTACTGAGCCCAGGGCAGATGCCACTTCCTCCAGAAAGCCCTCTCTGATACATCTGGATTGAAATGACTTCTCTCTCCTCCAACACCCTTTGTCTCAAGCTCCTCTGGCCCCTTATCACATTCTACATTACATCCTTTCAGTTTGAGTGGGAGAGGCTATTGAAATTCACAATTATATGTCCCCCTTAAGTTTCTGGAAAATAGGTTCTTTGCTGCTTAATATCTTCCTCTCTGGCACATAGTAGGTGCTTAGTAGAATCACAGGACTTAGGATGGCAAGGGACCTTAGAAAATCATAGCAGCAAGGCGATATAGTGAATAGAAGGCCTGGAGTCAGGAAAGACCTGAGTTCAAAGTTGGCTTCAGAAGCTTACTAGCTGAGTGACTGTGGGCAAGTCTGCCTCAGTTTCCTCATTTGTAAAATGGAAATAGTAATAGCACCTAGCTCCCAGGGGTGTTGTGAGGACTAAATGAGTTAATAGTCAACAAGCACTTAGCACAATGTCTGGCACCTAGCAGGCACTGTATAAATGCTGTCACTGTTCAGTTGTTTTTCATTTGCGTCCAATTTTTTGAGACCCCATTTGGTGTTTTCTTGACAAAGATACTGGGTTTGTCATTTACTTCTTCAGCTCATTTTCCAAATGAGGAAACTGAGGTAAAGTGACAGGACCAGGATCCCATGGCTATTGGATGGTCATATCCTTTTCCAGCCCATTTTACAGATGAGGAAATTGAGGAAAACAGGGTGAAGTGACAGAGCCAGGGTTATGCAGCTAGTAAGTGAGGCTGCATTTGAACTCAGGAAGATTCTGGGCCCAGCACTCTATCCATTGTACCACTTAGCTGTCCTCACAGGTAATACAAGACAGATTATAACTGAGCAGAAATATATTCTACAACTTCCCCTTCCAGGGCTTTTCATTCAGCCTCTGGATGACCATCACTAATGAGAGGAAACTTATTGCTTCCCAAGGCATCTTAATTTTAATAATAATAATAATAAAAATAACTAGCATTGATAGAACACCAACCAGGTGCCATATGCACCAGGTACCAGGTACGGTGCTGAGCACTTTATAAATCTCTTGTTTGATTTTCACATGCTATTATTATTCCCATTTTACAGATAAGAAAACTGAGGCTGACAGAAGTTAAGGGACTTGCCCTATGATTTACAGTCAGTAAGAGTCTAAGGTTGGATTTAAGTCATTTCTTACTGATTCAAGACCCAAACTGAACCACCAAACTAGTGATGATGATGATGATAGCCAGCATTTATATAGTATTTTAAGGTTTGCAAAAGCATTTGATCTTTACAACAACCCGGGGAGGTAGATGTTATTATAATCTCCATTTTTTTAGGTGAGGAATCAGGCAGGCAGAGGCCAAATGACTGGTGAAGGATCAAATAGCTAATAAGTGTCTGTGGTAGGATTTGAACTCAGGGCTTCCTAACTTCAAGGCCAGCACTCTTTGTGCCTCCGTTAGCTTAGCTGCCTCAGTTTCATTTTTGGATTGATATCCAAAGGGAGAAAATCGGACTGGGTAATCACTAAAATACCTTATAATTCTAAATTCTACAATATTATTACTTTTTTTTTTTCTGGCCATCGAGACCAACTCTATTTCTGTACTTCCCACCCATTTCCATTTCTGTTCTCTGGGACCAAACAAAACAAAGTTAAGTCTTCTTTCACAGGACAACCCTTCAGCTATGCGAATTCAGCTCTCCCTCAGTCTTCCTTCCACTCTGAACATCCCTGGGCCCGTTAGCCTCTGATCTTACTCCACAAATAGAGTGAGATTGCCATCTTTTCCATTTGCATGCTGCATTTGCACCTGGACCGGAAGTTCTCTGCTTTGGGAAAACCAGGAAAAATACCCCGTAAACCAATATCCACAACCCAGCATCGGGCTGAGAGGTCTGGACTTCAAAGTCAGCAAAAATAATAAGAGCAGTCGACATTTATGTGCATTTCACGGTTTTCAAAAAAGCTTCATATTTTAAAAGTAGATTTGTTTTATTTGCATTTTAATCTGTCCCTTCCATTACTTTATTTTTAAAAAATGAAACCCTCCTCATAAACATGCACAGTGCAGCAAGACAAATTTCCACGTTGTCCGGGCCTGAAAATGAAGGGGTAAGACAACCGTTAAGTGCTTTTTCTGCACAAAACACTGGGCCTGAGCCCAGTGCGGGTGCAAGAGTCCTGCCTGATTTCCTTCCGTCTGAGAGTCGGATGGGAAAGTCCCCTGGTCCTTGGGGTGGGGCAGCAAAGCAGATGCCTGGTCTTCAATGTCATTTCCACTGACAAAATCATCTCGCTTTGGGATGTAGAACCAACCGGCAGCGCCAAGGACTCTGGGGCCCCGAGCTCTCCCTCCCGGGTCTGCAGGAGCGCGGCTGTGGCACCTGCAGGCGCTGCTGCCAGGCTGCCTCTGCACTGGGTCCCGAGGGATGACCCTTCCTCAAGGTCCTGGGCGCAGGCTCCCGAGCTGCCTCCATCTTTCTCTGCATTTGTTCTCCTTCTGGGAGGAGGTGAGGGGTGAGTTTCACCTCCAGGCCTCCGCACTCCTAGTTTTGCTTTATTTTTATTTTTTATTTCATTGATCGGAATTCCAAAATCAAAAGGCGACGTGACACTTTCCTTAGATCCACTCTGTGAGGTAGCTGCTGTTATTATGCTTCCTATTTTACAGAGGGGGAAACTGAGGCTCAGAGAAGCTGAAGAGGAATCCAGTCTTTCTGTCTCCAAGCTTTGAATTCCATTGGGGCCCTAGAAAACCAAGAAAACCTGGAGCAAGGAGGGGGAGGGGCGGTTGCCAAGGCAACAACTATCCTCAGCACCAGTTCGGGCAATGGGGGCACGTCCGACCAAGGAAGGTCAATCCCAGCCTGGGGGCGGGGCTAGAGACTGTCGCCATAGGTGGCTGAAATAAGCGCGTCCAGATGACGTATGTCTCTCTTGCTGGGGGCGTCGCGTTTTCCTAACGTAAACCCAGAGTCGGCTCTCTCTGTAGCTAGAGTTGGAAAAATAAGCAGGTGGAAAACCTGGGTGATGTGTGGCACTGCGCATGTGCAAGACTCCAGTTGGCGCATGTGCAGTACCAGTCCTGGAAGCCTTAATCTTGCCCGGAGTTGGTCTTGGGGTTCCCAAGGGCACCCTCCTCTTTTTGTATTGTCTTTTGGACTTTATTTTTTTAGGGCCAGGGCTAAATGTCTCTGGCTAAGGAAACTCTCAGAAGTGTCCAAAGAGAACCCCAAATAGCATCTTCTCCAATCTGGCCCAGCTCAGTTTCCAGATGGGGAAACTGAGGCAGAGGGAAACGCTCTCTCCAGGGCACACGCTTGGTGTGGTCATTAAGCTGCCACTCCCCCTCCCCACCCCCTCCACCCCCTCACCCCACCCCCCCACCCCGGTCCCACTGGAACATTTCCTGCTGGACTATTCACTAGATTGGAGACGTCAAGCTGGAGGGAGCTTTGGTCCAAGGGAAATAGAACCTTTTGTGTGTGTCCCGGACCCCCTTTGGCCATCTAGGAAGCCTGTGGACCCCTCCATTGCACGGTTTTTTTAAAATGCACAAAATAAGCTATATAGATAATATAGAATATATATAATAAGATATATGTAATTATGTATGTCTCTGTGTGTGTGTTTGAACCCAAGCCTTCTAACCCCAAATCTAGGGCTCTTACTGCCGTTCATTGCCACAAGTGTGCTCAGTTTCATCTCTAAGACGGGAGTGTCCTTGAGTAAAAAGGACACGACCCTTGCTGGCTGCACCCTTCCTTCTCCCATGTTTATTACCTTGGGCAAGTGGCTTTTCTTCTATTTGTCTGAATTCCCTCGTGGCCAAATGGGGCTTGATTGAGTTAGGTCGGTGCCAAAGTTCCTTCCCGTTCTGGAAAGACTATCTCCTCGGGAGCCTGGGAGCAAATGTGGATTTTGATTAAAGCTGGGCAGCCCATGCTCTACTGGTATCCATATAATGTCAAGAGACTATGTCAAAAGTTAGATAAATCCCCTGTTTATAAGAAGACAAAAGTGGAGATTCCTTTAGTACAGGATAGCACCAAAATATTTAATATTTATATGACATTTTAAAACTTGAAAAGCACCTTTCACACATTACCTTATTTGGGACTCTCAGGAACCTTATAACCTAGGTTTTATTATTATTATTATTCCCATTTTGCAGATAAGGAAATTGAGAGAGCTTATCCAGCTTGTTGGTATTGGAAAGGGGATTTGAAGTTGAACTTAGATTTTGCTGATTTCAAGTCTGGCACCCTCTCCACTTTACCATATTTCCTCTCAAATTCTAAGAAATTTGGAAAGAATCCCCATGCAAAATTGATCCCGAGTTATCAAAACACAATTAAGGCTTGGCTTCTTTGACATCATTGGAAGCAGGAGCTAGTCCACATAACTGAAAATGCTGAATAACTGAAGCTTTCTCCTAAAAGATGTCAAAGGTTTTATTTTGAAAAATTAGTTTTCAAAGCTCTTTTAGAATGAGATGTGCTATGATCTTAAAATTCTTAAGATGTGTTATGCTTGGGGGGTGCTTTTTTCACAAAATCTAGTTTTTTTCCTCGACTTATGGTCATTTGGGACAAAACCCACTAAACCCTCTTGACTTCAGTTTCTTCATCTGTAGCATGAAGGGTTTGGCCTGGCTGACTTCTAAGTTCTCGTCTGAATGTAGATCCTAGAAGCATTTCTTATGAACATCCACTGTGTAGAGATATTATGATGTCCCCAGGAGCTAGTCAGGTCATTTTTTAAAGGTGTATTAAATTTTGGAGAGAAAGAGGGAGTCAGAGAGCAGAGACAGAGAAAGACACAGATTCAGAGACAGCGAAAGAGGAAGAGAGAAACAGAGATGAAGAGAGACAGACAAAGAGAATGATTGAGAGACAGAGAGAGACACAGAGACAGAGGAAGAGAGAAACAGAGATGAAGAGAGACAAAGAGAATGATTGAGAGACAGAGAGAGACACAGAGACAGAGGAAGAGAGAAACAGAGATGAAGAGAGACAAAGAGAATGATTGAGAGACAGAGAGAGACACAGAGACAGAGGAAGAGAGAAAGAGAGACGAAGAGAGACAGACAAAGAGAATGATTGAGAGACAGAGACAGAGAAAGACACAAAGACAGAGGAAGAGAGAAACAGATGAAGAAAGGTAGACAGAAAAAAAGAATGAAACAGACAGACAAAAGAGGGATGAAGAGAGATAGAGAAACAGAGACAGAGAGACTGAGAAAAGAGAAAAACAGAGATAGGAAGAGAGAAATAGAAAGACAGAAAAAGAGAAAGATTGAGAGAAAGAGACAGAGAGACATAACAGAGACAGAGACACACAGAAACACAGAGACTGAGAAAAGACAGACAGAGACAGGAAGAAACAGAGAGATGAAGAAAGAGAGAGAGATAGAAAAAGAGAAAAATTAAGAGAGTCAGAGAGAAACCAGACAGAAAGACAGAAAAGACAGAGAGACGAAGACAGACAGGAAGAGAGAAACAGAGATAAAAAAAGACAGAAAAAAGAAAGATTGAGAGAGAGACAGACAGACAGACAGAGAGATGAAAAGAAAGAGCAAAAAGAAATAGCAAAGAGAAAACTAGATTTAGAGTGAGGAAGACCCGAATTCAAATCCTGTCTCTGACAGATGCTGATTGTATGCTTTTGAACAAGTTGCTTAATTTCTAAGTGCACAAAGGCAGCTTTAGTAGATTGTAAATTGAAGAGAAGTTGCTGCTCTTCACTGGTGATGGGGGTTCCCTCCATCTATGAAATGAGAGGGCTTTTAAAAAAACCTACTGAAATATCCAGGGTTACACTAAATAATTTTGCACCCCAAAATAGCTATGGTTTCAATGTTGTTGTTTTTTTAATTCTTCTGTCTGTATGTTTTTTTTTTATGATTTTTTTACATCCTCTTTATGACAGTCAGCATTCCCTGCTGTTGTCAATGTCCCTGCCTTTAAATAGCTCCCCAAACTCTGCTTCCTCCCTTCTAATTTGCTGGCGAGTCACTTCACCCTGTTTCCCTCAGTTTCCCCATCTGTACAATGAGCTGGAGAAGGAAATGGCAAACCACTTCAGTATCTTTGCCAAGAAAACCTCAAACAGGGTCATGGAGAGTCAGACACCACTAAAACCGACTGGACAAAGCAAATATATATATATATATATTTTTTTTTTTTTTAATTAAAAAAGGGAAATCACATTTCTAGAAAAATTTGAGGGAGGTCCAAAGGATCATAGGCTTGAATGCATGGAATTCATGCTATCTTTTCTCCCCTTTTTGTTTTTGATATCACAATTACTCCTTCCCTAACCTAGAATCACCACACACACACACACACACACACACACACACACACACACACACACATATACACACACACACACATACACACACACACACACACACACACACACACTTTGTCACAATGGAAAACAGCTCAGCAGAATCAGGAAGGCGTCAGTGTGGATGTGACATTTGGCAGCAGCAGCAGCCTCCATCCCTCTCCAGAGCATAGGAGAATGCCTCCTCATCGATCTCCCGGCTTTCACCTACTTTATGTGTTCAGGTGCCTAATTCATGCTTTTCCATGATGTTCCGGATAGTTGAGGTTGTTGGGCACATTAATTCTGGATTAGTGGGGTATTCATGTCCTGTGTCTGGAGCCTCCGCTTTAAATCTCTAATGATCTTTCACCGGATTCTGAGAAATGAAAGCAAAACAACAAGGCTGTTTTGTAAGCCTCCTTTCACCCACTTTTGCAAAGCAATAAACTTCACGAAGGGTAACATGAGCCCTGGAAAAACATATCCCTGGGACCCACGGAGAGCATCTATGGTCAGCTCCCCAAAGTGCTTTAAAAACACATCTTGGTAGCTGTATCATTGTGTATACATATATTGGATTTAACATATATTTTAATATATTTATCATGTACTGGACTACCTGATATCTAGGGGAGGGAGTGGGGAGGAGGGGAAACTTTGGAATAGAAGATTTTGCAAGGTTCAGTGCTGAAAAATTACCCATGCATGTTTTGTAAATAAAAAGCTTTGGGGGCAGCCAGGTGGCGCAGTGGATAGAGCACCAGCCCTGAAGTCAGGAGAACCCCAGTTCAAATCTGATCTCAGACACTTAACACTTCCTAGCTGTGTGACCCTGGGCAAGTCACTTAACCCCAGCCTCAGGGAAAAAAAAAAAAAAGCTTAAAAAAAAAAAATTACCCATGCATAGGTTTGGTGAATAAAAACTTTAATAAAATTAAAAAAAGAAAAATTACCCATGCATGTTTTGTAAATAAAAAGCTTTAATTTAAAAATAAATAAATAAAACACATCTTGGACACCCGCCGGTG
>NC_133619.1:622204393-622216893 GCF_048593235.1 Sminthopsis crassicaudata
GGGTAAAATAATTTCCCAGCCAGACATAACTTAGAAGGTAGGCACCTGGGTGAGAGTGGAGCACCATCCAGTGCAGGCCATACCTGAACAGGCCAGGCCCCAGTGAACCAGGAGCAGGCCTTGGGACTCACTGAATCAGCAGTGACAGAAGCTGCTTCCAGCCCGCTGAGGCAGGACTCTCTTACTTTGCCCATGTTCTGATCCGGGATCCTGGGTGGCGATCCCAGGGCAAGAAGGAATCCCAGCACACCAGAGCTTGCAGCCGTAGAGGACCGAGGACCCTCGTCACAGTTCCAGGACAAAGAAGAGTGCTCGTGGTCACTCACACACCAGAACACAGGCCAGGTGAATAATAAACACTTCTCCTTGGATCATACCTCTTGGAAGCACTGAAAACTTATAGATTCCCAGAAGTATCTTTGAAAACAGCTGCACAAGAATACTTTTTTGTTCCAATGAATAAAAGCTCCTTGAGGGCACGGATTGTTTCATTTTTGTTTTTGGATCCCCAACTCCTTGCATGATGTTTGCCTTGTAGTGGATTGCCTGTTGTTTGGTTGATTGGTGGCAAGAAGGGTAATGGAGAATCTGGGTGCTGGTATGATGTAACTGATGGAGGTGCATCTACCTTTGATGTTTCTGATCAGTGTGGCCCTGGGCAAGTAATTTAACTTTAATTTCCTTATCTATAAAATTCTATCTCTAAATCTATGAGTCTATGATCTTTGGAGTGACCATGGATAAATAATTTTATTTCTCTATGTCTCAGTTTCTTACTTTGTAAAATGGGCATAAGAATATTTGTAGCATTCACTCCATGGAACTGATATGAGATAAAACTGCTTGAAAACATGCAAACTTTAAAGCACCCCATGCACGTTGATTATGGTTATTCATCAGCCACTATCCCAGCCTATCAAATCCCACGACAAAAGGCACAAAAGAATGTCGTGGGTGAATTTCCAGGATCTGGCAAAGGAGGCATCTTGGTAGAGTGGGGAGAAGGCTGGCTTGGGAGTGAGAGGGCCTGAACTCAAATCCTACCTCTATTGTCATTGGCTAGTAGCCCTTAGCCAAATTCTTAAATCTCTCTGAGCCTCCATTTCTTTATCTGCAAAAGGGATGCAAAGTGAAATAAGGACCTTTACCCAGCAGCCTTTGCAGAGTTATAGAAGGAAGTCCTTTGCAAACTCTAGAAAAACAACAGTCATCTGAGATGCTTTCGTATGTCATGGAGTTGACCCTGGGGTCTTTAAAGTGTGGCTAGTTGAGCTCTGAGCTGGTTTCTAGCACGATTCTGGTGACAGCTAGTGTCTGCTGTCTGAGGACCACCCTTGCTAAGCTGAGAAGTTTATCACCAGGAGGCTGGCTGCCACGGGATGCATTTTTTTTTTTTTTGGCTGTGGCCACCCATTATTATTATGATTGGCCCCAAACCCCAGCTCTGAAGACTTAGAGATGGAAATCTATCAGACAGAGGAGGTTTCCTCTCAGAACAGTCTCTCCGAAGCTCTGTATATTCTGACCGATTTAGGAAAAGATCCTCCATCTGTGGGGGGAGTAGGGGTTTCTGTCTGAGGACTTCTAAAAAATCTTTTCTCTCTTTTTTCCTCTCTTCCAAAATAGATCATGTCCCACTGGGGAGTAGAAGGGTCTGTGGATGGCATTAGACTATAATAAGTAATATCTAAGTTTTGCTAATCACTTTACACATGTTCTCTTCTTTCATCCTATAACAACTCTGGGAAGTAGGGGCTATTATTATCATCCCCATTTCACAGAATGAGGCACCCAGAAGTTAAGTAATTTTCTAACTATTACAGAGCTAGTAAGTGTCTGAGGCTGGGTTTTGAACCTGATTTCAGATCCTTTATCTGTTTTGCCAGGTAGAAAATATCCAGCAAATGTGCTCATTCATTACTGGTGGAATTGCAGACTTACAACTTTAGTTTTTTGAGAGCATTCAGGCAGCACAAAGGAAAAGCTATAATTATATAACTATAGCCTTGGATCCAACAAGTCTATTTTGGGGAATACACCTCAAGTGTATTATAATTCTTATTATTATTATTTTGGCTGAGGCAATTGGGGTTAAGTGACTTGCCAGGGTTAAACTGCTAGGAAGTGTTAAGTGTCTGAGACCAGATTTGAACTCAGGTCCTCCTGACTTCAGGGCTGGTGCTCTATCCACTGCGCCACCTAGCTGCCCCTCTCAAGTGTATTATTAAAGACAAATAAAAACTTTTTAGTGTTTAGGAGACCTCCCCAAGAGTTCTCTACAAAAGATTTTTGGTAGCAGCATCTTTGCCTTTGTATTTTTTTTTTCCTCCAGTAGAATCAGAAGCTCCTTAAGTACAGGGATTAATTTGAATTCATAGCACCTTCCACAGTGCATGGCACACAGTAAGGGTTTAATAAGTTTTTCTTAATGGATCAGTGGTTAATTTTGTTGATTTCTGGTAGTAACTGTTTGAGAAGATAATTTTTAATAGATAAGAGAACACCCAACTAGAAGGGTGAGTGACTAATTTCATAGAAGTTCTGCCAACTCGATGCCCCCATTTCCCAGAGCCAGTCTTTCAGCTCTCCACTCATTAGATGATAAGCTAGAAATGACCTCAAAGATCATCTGTGTCAATCCCCCTTTTACTTCACGATGAAGAAATGTAGACCCAGAGGAAAGAATTGATTTGCTCTAGGTAACACAGGTAAGGAAATAGCTGAAATCCTACCCCTTAGTTCCACATTCAATGCTCTTTCCATTTCGCCACGATCCAAACAGATGAAAAGCTGAAGAGCAAGCAGAACATTTCCCAGAATGGACACCCAGCGATTTGGGGCCATGATTTCATTGGGACCCATAGCTTGGGAACTTGCCTTAGGAGAACTTTCATTCCTAGAGGATTGGTGAGCAGACTTCATTTATTTGTTTAACTTCAAGTCAAGCCATGGGTTCTCCATTTCTCCGCCACTCCAGGAGTGTTGTTTTAAAACGCTCAGGCTGGGACATGCTTAAAATCACAGGTCTTGGAACAGTCCAGGCAGAATCACAATCCACTTGTGCTCAGGAACTACTATAATTTTCCATAGACCATGATCAGCAATGGCAGAGAAGAGATTAGCTGTGGTCTAGTCATAAGAGCGAGGGGACTCGGTTAACCCTGAAGCAGAGCTCCAGTACTGCGGGGTTGCTGTATCCTTGCATCACCATAGCCAAGGAATTCATTATCAACTGTCCAGCCTACTGGTCTTGAGATTTTCTGTATTTTAAGGAGACTGATTTTTAGAAAACAGAACATTACTGGTCCAAGGGATATACTCCAAGCTTTTCTAGAGTGGTGGTCTCTGCCAGGCTTGTGTTTCATTGGCAGGATCCCAACTGAGAATGCAGGATCAGCTCCATACCACAAGGACACATTGGACAATCTAGAACAAGGGTTCTCAAACTGTGGCCCACGGGCCATCAGGTTATGGCAAATGGGCTGAGGGGCGGAGGCAGAGTGTGAGCTTTTGTTTTTACTATAGTCTGGCCCTCCAACAGTCTGAGGGACAGGGAACTGGCCCCCTGTTTAAAAAGTTCGAAGACCACTACTGTAGAATAATCACTGAATGGATGTGATTTAACACACCCTTGCAGATTAGCAAAAAAAAAAAAAGTACCGGTCCATGAAAAATTTGTTTATTTTTATTAGCTAGCCAACCCCTAGTGAAAGTGGAAGTAATTCAACAGTTAGTTTAAGGATCCTCTTCTAAATGTGGGGTGAGCCAGGTAGACAGTCAATAACCTTTTAGTAAGTGCTTTCTATTTCTAAACACTGGGGATACAAAAAACAAAATATAACAAACAAACAAACAAAAAACCAAACAAAAAACCTAAAGGACAGTCCTTGCTTTCAGTGAGCTTACTGTCTAAGATAGGGAAACAGCCTATAAACAACTATGTACAAGCTAGATAGCAATAGAATGGGTTGAAGTTAATTAATAGAAGGACAACGATAGGATGAAGAAAAGTTGGGAAAGGCTTCCTGTAAAAGGTGGGATTTTAGCTTGAACATGAAGGAAGCTGGGAAAACCAGGATGAAGGGATGAAGATGAGAATGGATAGCCAAGGAAAAACACCTGGAGTAAGGAGATGGAGTGTCTTATTGGAGAAACAGAAGTCCATTGTATTGGATCACCAGGCAGGGAACTGCATGTGAAATGTGTAAGAAGGAGGGTACCAAGTAAGGAAGGGCCTTAAAATTCAGAGGATTTTATATCTGATTCAAGGTCACTGCAGCTTGCTGGGTAGGGGGCTGACATGTCAGATCTGTGCTTTAGGAAGATCACTTTAATAGCTGAGTGGAGGATGGACTGAAGTGGGGAGAGACTTGGGGCAGGCAGATCCACCAGCAGTTATTGCAGTAGTCGAGGCTCGAGGTGATGAGGGCTTGTAGCAAGATGGTAGCCTTGTCAGAGGAGCGGAGGGGACGGATAGGTAGAAATGACAAAACTTGACTACAGATTGGAAATAAGGGAGAGGGTAAGAGAGAGTGAAGAATTGAACATAGCACCAAGATGGTGAGCCTCAGGGCTCTGAGAATGATGGTACCTTCCTTTATAACACATAATATTATAACGATATTCCATAATAACTTATTTAAGTTAGGAATAGGGAGAGTTGGGGTAGTTCATATTTGGATTCATTGAGTTTAAGATGCTCATAAAACACCAGTTTAAAATGTCCATGAGGTGATTGGAGATTTTTTTTTTTTAAATTTTCTGAGGCCGGGGTTAAGTGACTTGCCCAAGGTCACACAGCTAGGAAGTGTGAAGTGTCTGAGACCAGATTTGAACTCGGGTCCTCCTGAATTCAAGGCTGGTGCTCCATCCACTGTGCCACCTAACTGCCCCTATTGGAGATGTTTTGAATCCCTCACACCTAGCCCAATATCTGGCACATGGTAGTCAATTAATAAGCATTTATTAAATGCTTGCTATGGATCAGGTATAGTGCTAAACGCTGAGAATACAAAGAAAGGCAAAAGAGTCCCTCAAGGAGCTTACAATTTAATGGGGGAGACAATACACAAACAAATATATACAAAGCGAGCAGTGTACAAGATAAATAAATACTATTTATAAATAAATAAGAGAGAGAAGGTGCTAGAATTAAGAAGGATTGGGAAATACTTCCTATAGAAGATGGGATTTGATAAATGCTGTTTAATTGAATTATCTACTCTCTCCCTCCTATCCCCTACATGTACATTTCTATGTCAACTACTATTATTATTGATCTTTGATATTATCTTTTTCACGTTACATTCTTCAAAATTTAAGAACTAATAAGACCAAAGGTCCCCCAAAAGATGATGCCTTTTAAATGTTACGTCTTCCCTAGTACTTGGTGTAGTTTCCAACATATGATGGGTACCATGTTAAAAAATTTATATTAGAAGAGACCTCATTTAGTCCAACCCCCTCATTTTCTGGATCGAGGAATTGAGATCCGGGGCCTTATAACGGGCATCATGAATAGAGATTTGAACCCAAGTCATCTGGCTTTGAGGTATAGAGTCCACCGAAAGATTTATTCATATAGTCATTGACTGAGAGCTGGAAATCATCAAAGTCCTAATTTTATAGAAGAACCTGAGACACAGAACAATGAAGTCACTTTCCCAGAATCACCTAGCTGATAAAGGTATGATAACTGAATTCAGATTTTCCTGACTCCAAGTTAAGAACTCTATCCATTAAGCCACATAGCTGTCCCGTTCTGTCTGGAACTTACTTTTTAAAAGTGCTTACTCTTCACAGATTCTGTGCTAGCCCTGGAGATGCAAAAACAAATCAGTTATTACAGTTGCTTCTCTGAAAAGGAAATTATTTTCTGCTGGGGAGGAGGGAATACCACATGTAGGCAAATATTTATAAATTAATTTTGAGAGGGAAATAATGCTAATGTAATTGGAGGAATCAGGATGGGTAACCTAAGCCATGTTTTGAAGAAAGTTAGGGAGCCAGAATTGAGGGGGAAAACATTCCAGACATGAGGGAATGATGGTCTTTGCAAAGGCATGAAGGTAGGAGATGGAATGTCCTGTTCGGGGAACATCCAGCAAGCCATTGTGATGGGAACAGAGAGTGTACACAAGGCAGTAATAGGAAATGAGCCTGAATAGCAGAACAAAGATTTGCCTGGTGCCTTGTGTCCCTAGGAAACCTGGGAAGATTTTTGAGTGGGGGAACAAAATGTATTTCCTTTGGGTTATTGAAATGGGTCCACATGAGAGGTGAGGAAGATCTCAAACAAGGATATAGGATGTCTGAGAGAAGTGAAAAGAACAAATGTCGGAGAAATCGTGGGATGGGAATGAAATCAACAAGATATAGGGATTGACTCAGCTTGTATCCCTGGATAATGGAAAAATGGTGGTTCCACGGACATAATGGGGACGTCTGGGTGTTTGGATGATGTGAGATGCTGATGGGAGAGCCACGTGGATTTGCCCCAGAGGCGGTCGGTGATCTCAGGAAAGAGACTTGGGCTGGATATGTAGAGATGGAGATCAGCTGCCCTGAGGTATTTGAACCCCTGGAAGCTGATGAGTTCAACAAGTGGAGCGAGTAGAGAAGGCCTAATGAAGACCATCGCTGTCTGGGAAGGGGGCTGAAGCCAGACTGGCTGGCTGTTATGGATCCCATTCTCTCAGGACAGCCGGTTATCAGAAAGTCTCGGAAGCCATTTGCTCCGCAGCACTGCAGGAAATATCAGGCGTGGCTGCCAGCCTCAGTGGTCTCTGGAATCGCTAAGGGAGGCCAGGATTGCCAAAGAGCTGCAGATACAATTACGGCTCCAACATGTGTGGCCATTTCCAGACCAGATTGCAACTGGGCCTGCCCAGAGCGTGGCCCACGTTGGATGACGGCCAGGAGAAAGAGATTTCAGAGTCATCCCTGAGCACAAAGGTTCGAATTCCTTCCCCCTTTCCTGGATTACTGAAGAATTTTAGGGTGGAGGGCACAGAACATGGAAACAGAGCTGAACCTCCTGGAAGACAGAGACAAAGATGTTGGACCTCCTTCCTCTGCTCATTGGGATGACACCTGTTTCTGGTTTGGAACAAGTTTTCGGAGTTTTTCCAAAGCCTTTTCTGTCTGTTGTGTTGGCTCTGCGCACACGTCTCCCTCACTCCCTCACTCCCACCACCTTACCCTGTCTGCCCCAGTGGTTCTGAGGAAATGATTCACACTGCCTGGGGCTCGTTTCACCAAATTCTTAGAAACAGGAAGTATTCCTCAGTTTGGGTCTTACCCTGCGACATGGGGAGTGTGTGTGTGTGTGTGTGTGTGTGAGCACATGTGTGCGTGCTGGAGAGGGAACTAAGTAAGACTTTGCTGCTGTGGTCGGTCAGCATCAAATAAGGGCGAGTCTCTGTCTGCCTCATGTATGGATGGAAAGTGAGCACGTAGAGGTAAAGGAAGGGAATTCGGGAGGGAAGGAGAAAAGGGGAAATGGAAGGGATGGGAAAACATTTTTTAGTGGGGCGCCTCAGTGATACAATGGATGGAGAGCCGGAGTCAGGAGGACTCAAGTTCAAATCAGCCTCTGACACTTAACTAGATGTGTGACCCTGGACAAGTCACTTAATCCCAGTCGCCTCCCTGCAAAAGCATCCATTAGGAACTTACTATGTTGTTTGTCCTCCGTTCCAGAAGAGGACCATGACACTAGGGAGGCTATGACATGCAAGTGAATTGAATTGAAGGGAGGGAGGGCTGGGCAAAGTCACCTGCCTCACTTTGCCCTCCAGAGCCATGTACTCCAGTGGCAAACTATCAGTCAGCATTGCTTCAATGAAATGGGAGATGTTGCCTTTTTAAAGTGAAGGTCTTCACCAGGTCTCAGTTTGACTGAGGTAGCACCCATTCAATAGTTAAGGCTAAGTAGTAATTGAGACAAAGAATCTCTTTTACCTATAAGAAAAGAAAAGAAAAGAAAAGAGAAGAAAAGAGAAAAGAAAAGAGAAGAAAAGAGAAAAGAAAAGAGAAGAAAAAGGGAAAGGGAAGGGAAGGGAATATATAAATAAATAAGTAAACTTAGGAGGGGAAGACCTTAGATATTCTGTCTAAAGCAGAAATGACTGCTATTTACATTCAATCTGTGTCAGTCAGGACCCAAACATGACCAAATGGGGCTTGACCTGGGAATGTGCAAAGCACTATGGTCGGTACTAGGGCTAAGAAGAGAAAAATAGAGAAGATAATACACAGACGAGATTCTACCTTCCTGTCAGTCAGATGGAAACTTCCCATCATCCTTGGAAATGCATCATCTTTAGTGTTATTTCTACCTATCAGAGATGACATCTGGAGCAGAGCTTCTTAAACTTTTTCCCCTCATGATCCCTTTTCACCCAAGAAATTTTTGCATGACCCCAGATATACAGGTTTATAAAATAGGTTTACAAATCAAATGTTTACCGATAACAAATTCTAATTTTGTGACTTCTAAATCAGCAGCATGGATTATAACCCACAGTTTAAAAAGCTTTGGTCCAAGGGACTCCTGTATAGCTTTGGGAAGTTCTGAGGGCCTGTCCAACTCTGAGAATGTGGGCCGCCGGGGCTACTTGGGCCGGGAAGCAGAAACTTGAGGCTGTCTGGAACTCACAGATTCCAGAATGAGGTAAAAGTGTCTGGAGTATCTTAGGGAAACACGATCTTCTAACATCACCTTCACATCCTAGACAGCTGTTTGGACACCAGATGTGGGTTACAGGCCCTGCCCAATTTCCCTTTTAGAACAACTTTTAGTGGGGATGAAGGGGAAAGCTTCCTTCTCTCATCTGCAGTGGGGGTCTTATTTATGTAGTCCCATCAGCTTGATCAGATAGTAAAAGAGGCTGGGAAAATGGTTCCTGGAAGAATTATGATGATATTTAAGGGAAATGCCTTGGAGAGACCATGTGTAGACATGCTGTGACTGTTTCTGACTGGCTAACCACATGGTTTGGAGAAATCTTTTTGAAGTAGGGGTAAACCATTGATGTCTTCAGAAAGACCTGAGTCATCTTCCATAGTCTCTCTTTGTGTCATTCACACCTGAAGGAGCTCAGTGACTTTAGTTACGGCATCAGGTGAGAGACTATGGCATAATAGAAAAGCCTTGGGGTCTTGGCCCTTCAAAGGCTTATGATTTTCTCTTCTTCCCTGAAAAAAAAGGCCTTTGTCTTTGTTCATTTACATTCTAGCTGCATGGAATGGAGTTTCAGACTTTGATGGTAGAGAAAACTATTGGAATCTGGGAGATGACATCCAGACATCCCATCATCAATGTCTAGAGGAACAGAGATGGTCTTGGAGACCATTGGAACACAGAGCTTTTTCACAATTAATTAATTATTTTAGCCATGAAAGCATAAATCTGGTTGCTTCCCTTCCACCTCCGCCACTGCTACACTGAGTGCCCACCCTACTTGTCAGTGGGGATACAGATAGAAAATTGAGACAATATCTGCCTTCAAGAAACTTACACTCTATTGTGGTCAAGGATTATATAGAAAAGATTAGGGAAGAAGGGAGAAGTGGGGATGAATGGCTCCAAAGCAAACAGCAGAGAGAGCCAGACCCAGACATGGCGGCACGGATGGAACAAAGAAGGGAAAGGGTTTGGGTGGATTTGTCAACCTTCTGCAAGACCCAGAGCTGGATGAGACCATTAGTCTGGACTGTGTGGGCCAGGGCAGCGGGTGTGGTCGAGGGGATGGATTGGTTTAGGGTCTGGGGGTGGCCATGCCTTCAGCAGCTTGGAAAAGGCTGTTTGTCTGCAGCAGCCCAGATTCGGGCTCCCTGGGTGTTCCCAAGTCTGGCAGGAAGCCCTGTGAGCCCCCCCGTCTGCTGGGTCGGGGCTGCCATGTCTGCAGGGACCAGCAAGCAGGACAGTCCCTGGCTGGGTTGTCTTTGGAGAAGGCCCTCTGGAGCGGGGCTGGCAGTTCTTTCTGAAAGGGAGCCTTTGTTGGGGAATGGAAACGTTTAGGGAGCAGAGCAGCACCAGGACTGTCAGATTCTGAGGGAACGTCGGGGAGGGCGAGACTGTAGCCAATCCATCTAATTCTCACCCCATCACCCTGCCCCATCCGGGTCCTTCAACCACTTCCAAGCCCCCCGGAGCATTTTATAAGTTATAAAGCTTTGCTCTTCTTCTTGTTTCCATTTTTCTTTCCTTCTTTTCATGTCCTACAATTCTGGTCCTTTATCCAGAGAACTAGAGTTTATTGATAGTAGCAAACATACCTCCCCTAAAGGATGACTAATTTTGGACCATGCTGACCCTTTAGCATAAAAGTGTCACTGGCATTCAGGGAAGAACAGTTTGTTCTGAGTTTAGAGGCAGAGTGGTAGCAAGGCAGGTGGATGGCACAGGGGGATAGTACATCCCCCTGAGGCTCAGGAAGTCCTGAGTTCAAATCCAGTTCAAGCCACTTGCTAACTGTATGACTCTGGAAGTCACCTGACTTTCTGTCTGTCTCAGTTTCCTTCTCTGTGAAATGAGAATAATACTAGCACCTACCTCTCAGGATTATTGTAAAGAACAGATGAAATAATATTTGTAAAGTTCCAGGTGAATAGTAGGTGCTTTATAAATTCTTGATTCCTTCCTAATGGATAAAGAAGCAGAGATTCAAATTATACCTCAGACATTTATAATCTGTGTCTGCCTCAGTTTCTTCATCTATAAAATGGGGCTATGGATTTAATGGTCTTTAAGGGTTTTTTCAGCTCTAAAATTTATGATCGTATGGTTCTTATGCTTGCTCTACCCTCAATAGTAATAATAATAATAAAAAAAAAGCTAGGAAAAAGGAGAGATTAGGGAGTGGAGTCTGGTGGGGAAGATAACGAGTTCAGTTTTGTACATGATTTACCTATGGGATCTTGTGTAAGTCAATCAACTTTTGTCTCAGTTTCCCCACCTGTGAAATGAGAGGGTTGGACTAGATAAATTTTCTAGAAAATTTAGCTAACTTTCAAGGCTCTTTCCAGTTCTATAATTTTCTGATCAGTCTTATCCTTTCACTTCTTGGAACAGTTCCTTTATCTGTCAAATGAGGGGATAGGACCTTTAAGATAGCTTCCAGATTTAAATAGGAAGAGTTATTTAGGGACCTCTCAAATTTAATACCTAGTTAGCCTCTGGAACCAATCATGTCCTGAGACCAGTCTCTGTTTAACATGGAGTCTCCTTGCATATTATTATTACAGTTATCATTACTATTTCTAGTAACAAAAGGTTTTTCTTTTCTTTTCTTTTCTTTTTTTTAATCAGCAAAACGAACCAACACAAAAGCAATTTCTGACTCCAGACTTCGTGCTTTGGAGGCCCGGTTCCAGCCTCCCCTTGCTAGTTTAGACCTCAGTTTCTTGTGAGAATGTTGGCTGAAGTCATGGCTAAGCCAAAGATTTTTATATCTTTTTGTGTGTCCGGGCTCCCTAGGACAGTCTTGTGAGATCTATGAACCCCTTCTCAAAACCACATTTTTAAATTCATGAACTAAAATACATAGGATTACAAAGGAAATCAGTTAAATTGGAATTTAGCTATTCAGTCGTTTCAAGTCATGATTCTTTGTGATCCCATTTGGGGTTTTCTTGCCATCTCTTCTTCCAGTTCATTTTGCAGATGGGAAAACTGAGGCAGACAGGGTGAAGTGACTCTGGATTTGAGCAGATTTAAGCGAGGCTGGATTTGAACTCAGGTTTTCCTGTCTCAAGGTCAGTTGCTCTATCCACTGAACCACCTGGCTGACAAAATTGAAATATAGTTGTCGAAACAATTAAAAATCAACAACATACACAAAAAGCCCACAAGTTCCCAGTCCTTAGGTTAAGAGATCTTCTCTAAGTTCTCTAAATCTTGGGGTCACAGAATCTGAACCTCTCAAGATCATTTAGCCCCATCCTCTTATTTTACAGATCAGGAAATTGAGGCCTGGAGGACCCAGACCTTGTTTGCAGTCACACACAGCGAGGATACAGCAGAAGACATATTTGAACCCAGGGGCTCCAAGTTGGGACGCTTTTCCCTTCATCACCCGAGCCCGTCTTCCTTCCTGCAGAGCCCAGATACAAGGCAGCTCTGATTAAGGCCAGCCTGCACAAGCTCGCATCTGCTGTGCTGGGGCGTGTGGGTAGAGCTTGCTTCGTGCTGTCTGGCTCTGGCTTCTGATGCGGAGCCAGACCAGGAGTAGCTAACCGCTGAAATGTCTGGCTGCATCTTGAACAGGAAGTCATTCTGTTCCCAGTATAGACAGCATCTTTTGCCTGGCCTGGACAGGATGCTGTGGTCTCCACCAAAAATGGGGGTGAGGAAGGAGAGGGAAAGGCTCCTGGGGAGCAGAGTGGGACCTTGTGTGTGAAACTGTGTGTGTGGGGGAGAGAGAGACAGAGACAGAGAGACGGAAAGAAACGGGGGGAAGGAAGGAAGGAGTGAGGGAGGAAGAGAGAGAGAAAGA
>NC_133619.1:622221893-622264393 GCF_048593235.1 Sminthopsis crassicaudata
TGAAGAGGAATAAGAAAGGGAATGAGAGAGGGGAGCAGTCTACTGGAATGGAGTCATTCACCTGGGCTACAAAAAGGTACTCCTGCCTTCTGAGATAATGATCTGAGTGACAAGAGATGAGGGGGAAGGGGAGAAAGGAGCGGCAGGAAAATGATCTCTATTTTTTTTTTTTTGTAAAACATGAGGCAAGCATTTCTAAAATTTATAGAGAATGGACTCAAATTTATAATAGTTTCAAGCCATTCTCCAATTGATAAATGGTCAAAAGTTATGAACAGACAATTTTCAGATAAAGAAATTAGAACCATTCTAGTCATATGAAAGTGTTCCAAATAACTATTGATCAAAGAAATGCAAATTAAGGCAACTCTGAGGTACCACTATACACCTCTCAGATTGGCTAAGATGACAGGAAAAGATAATGATGAATGTTGAAAATTAGCTGGACACTAATACATTCGTTGGTGGAGTTGTGAATTGATCCAATCATTCTGGAGAGCAATATGGAACTATGCCTAAAGGGTTATCAAACTGTATATCCTTTGGTCCAGCACCTGTATCCCAAAGAGATCATGAAAAAGGGGAAAGGACTCACATGCGCAAAAATGTTTGTGGCAGCCCTTTTGGGAGTGGCAAGGAACTGGAAACTGAGTGGATGTTCATCAATTGGAGAATGGTTGGGTAAATTATGGTATATGAAGGTTATGGAGTATTACTGCTCTGTAAGAAATGACCAGCAGGAGGATTTCAGAAAGGTCTGGAGAGACTTACAGGAACTGATGCTGAGTGAAATGAACAGAACCAAGAAAACGAGCAACAACAAGATTATACAATGATCCTGACTAATGGACGTGCCTCTTTTCAACATCGAGCTGATTCAGACCACTTCCAGTGATCTTATGATGAAGAAAGCCATATACACCTAGAGAGGGGACTGCGGGGACTGAGTGTGAATCACAACAAAGCATTTTCACTTTTTTATTATTACTGTTTGCTTGCATTTTTTCTTATTTTTTTCCCTTTTTGATCTGATTTTTCTTATGCAGCATGATATTGGGGGAAATATGTATAGAAGAACTGCACATGTTTAATAGATATTGGATTGCAAGTCTAAGGGAGGGAGAAAAATAATTGTAACACAAGATTTTGCAAGGGCAAATGTTAAAAACTATCAATGCATATATTTTGAAACTAAAACGCTTAAAAAAACCAGGAGGCAAGGTTCTTGGCTGCGGGGGGGCACGTGCTATGAAAGGCTGAAGAAGAAAGCTTTTGGAAAAATTGCTATAGTGAGTTGCTTAAAAGAGTTGTAAGGGGATTTCCTTCACACAGAGGGCCCAGTTGGGATTTGTTGTTGAGTTGTTTTTCAATCATCTGATTTTCCATGACCCCATTTGGGGTGTTCTTGAACTGGTTGTCCATTTTCTTCTCCAACTCATTTTACAGATGAGGAAACTGAGGCAGCAAACAGTGAACTGACTTGCCCAGAGTCACACAGCTAGGAAGTGTTAAGTGTCTGAGGCCAGATTTGAACTCGGGTCCTCCTGAATTCAAGGCTGGGCTCCATCCATTGCGCCACCCAGCTGCCCCCAGTCTAAGGTTCTTTCTAGTTCCAGAGTGATATCCTGTCTCTAAATGCTTTGCATATATGGTAAACACTAATTAAATCCTCATTCATTCCTCTCTATGTCCTTGACAGTTAGTACAGGGCTAGGCAAATGGTAGGCACTCATGATGCTGTGTGGGAGGGGAGATGGAAGAGGAAGAGACCCCCCAGAAGATGGAGATCTGCTCTCTGCTTCCTCCCCCACTGCTCTCTGAGTGATAATGAGGCTCAGGCTCTTTGTAGGAGCCAGTACAAGGGCGTGAAGGCTCTGTCTGGCATCCTTTGGGGCTGGCACCCTGAATGCGGACTCTGGAAACAGCCTCCAAGGCAGAAGTTGGCTAGAGTCAAGTCAGTGTGTGTGTGTGTGTGTGTGTGTGTGTGTGTGTGTGTGTGTGTGTGTGAGACCCGTGGATTAAACCAGGAGTAAACGGAGTAACAAAGCATGGCCAGGAGACCCGGATGCCCATCAGCCCCGGTACAGGCAAAGACAACGGGCTGATGGGAAGGCGGTGGGATGATTCGGCGTCCTGAGAAAGGGCGAAGAAGGAGAAGCCTGAGAAGCCTGGCATGAGGGGGAGGCCGTAGACCGCGGGCGTGGAAAGAGACCAATGTGGCGAATGCGTGAGTTTTGAGTTGTGCCCTTTGTTACAAGGGCAGGACCTGTTCAGAGGGTGGGAGGCGGACGTCCACTGATCATGACTTTAGAAGACCGACAGCGAAGAGTTCCTCCCCGATCTCAGCAGAGAGGTAATAATCATTCACAATGATGATGATGACGATAGTTTGTTGTTCAGACTGACTCTTCATGATGCCATTTTTGGCACTTGTCAAACGTCCTGGAGCAGCTGGGCCATTTCCTTCTCCAGGTCATTTTACAGATGAGGAAACTGAGGAAAAACAGGGTAAAGTGATTCGCCCCGGGTCACACAGCTGGGAAGTGGCTGAGTCTGGATATAAATTCAGATTTTTCTGGGGCCCAGAGCTTTATCCACTGGAAACTGAGGCTCAGAGGCAGAGGGAGGCACGCCTTGTCAGCCTTGGCCAAGGCTTTACTTTGTGCTGCTTTTTTTCTTTTTTGCAAAGGAAGGCTCCACTGGGGATGGGGATGGAGGGGGGAGGGAATCATTGGGAAGGGACGGCAATATTAAAAGAAATAGTAAAACAGGTTTTGAGCAG
Organism: Sminthopsis crassicaudata; assembly: GCF_048593235.1. Taxonomy (NCBI): domain Eukaryota; kingdom Metazoa; phylum Chordata; class Mammalia; order Dasyuromorphia; family Dasyuridae; genus Sminthopsis; species Sminthopsis crassicaudata. The sequence goes on from NC_133619.1 coordinate 622,224,676, forward strand.
CCCCAAAGCCACAGGCAGTGGCTTGCTCTCTCCCACGGTGGATGCCCTTTATTTAAGCCCACCCTGCGTTGGCACCCTGGCATCCTGGCTCGGGGCAGGCTCTGGTACCTGGGCCAGGGCAGGAATGTGTCCGGACAGAACTGGAGACTCTTGGGAATAACGACCTGGGTGAGCCGGCCGACTCAGCACTCCACACTTGAAATCTGGCCCCAGTCTGCGAGGCCGCTTGTTCTCAGTGGAAACACGGGCAGGGGTGCCAGGTTTGGATTTGGCTGCAGGACTTCTGCAGCCTGACCTTTTTCTGAGGACATCTCTAACCTCCGGCCCCCCCATGCCGCCCCCTTGCCCTCCCGGGCTGGCATCCCTGAACGCTTTTGCTTCCCTGCCACCGGAGACACAGGTCAAGCATCCCAGACCCTTCCAGGGCCTCCAAGCACCTAATTGCCTAATTAATACCAACATTTCCAGAGTACAAAGTCTCTGTAAGCAGCAGGAACCTTTCTCCTTTCAAGTGGGTTTGGTTGCAGGCACTGGCTATAATTAGGGGGGTTTTCCATTCCTATTCCCTGGCTCCTCCTGCCCCCCCATCCTGCCCAGCCCACTTTTTCCCTCCTCCTGGGCCCAGCTCCTTCCCTTCAGGGCTCAGAGCCCCAAGAACCTGCTTCCTCCCACTGAGATGGGGATAAAGGATTGACAACTCTAGACTTCAACCAGCTGCCTCATTCCCTTCTGCCCAGAGCGAGATCACACTTTCTAGGAGTTTGGGCCCCTCTTTCCTTACAAGAGCTCCCAAGGATTTTATGGTGCAATCCCCTCATTTTACAGAAGAGTAAACTGAGACCAGAGAAAGGATAGAACTTTCCCAGCCTCACACAGATACCTGGGTCTTAGCTTTTGAGTTGGAAAGGACATTAAGGGTCATTTAGTTGACTTCCTGCTCCCATTTTATAGGCAAGAAAACTGAGATTCAGAAAATTAAATAACTGGGCTACAGCAGAAAACATGGGTAGATAGAAAAAGAAATGGAGGATCCCAAACTCTGCGACTTTCTAATTGTAGCAGGATGGGTAGGATGGCACAGTGGGAGTATACTGGCTTTGATAGCAGAGGAAGCGAGCTCAGATCCTGAATCTGATGCTTCTTCTCTGAGTGACCCTGGGCCTCAGTTTCCCAGTCTATAAAATGAAGGGAATTGGGTCATACTGTCGATGAGATCCCTTCCAGTTCTAGATCTAAGCCAGAAAATGACTTGGGATCTAAGACTGGCGGCTCCAGTTCGTCTGCTTGGAAACCCTCCGTCCTCCTAAGGGTCAAGAGTTCTGATAGGCTCAAGGTCATTATTCAGATGATCTGGTCCTTGGCCCTTCACTCAAGTCTCAGAGGTCATGCTAGTCTGGCTTTACAGAAGAGCAAGTGCCTTTCCAAGGTCACCAATGCAGGGATTTGAACTATATAATATCTGGGTTCTTTCCATTATAATTCTCCCCCCCGTGCAGTCTGTAGGCTATGAATCAGTCCATAACTAAGATCTCCCATGTCCTTTTCTCTCCCAATCCACAGAATCCAGTGACCAGAAGCTTTCTTGTGGGCACCGGTGCCCATCTTTGCAGGATGGAAGGCCGTGGCCTGAGTGATGGCCTCTGTAGCCTGTCTTTGGAAGGAAGCAGCCGAGTGGACCATCTAGGCTTCCGTCATCCATCCATCAAGGAGGGGCAGCCGGCTCAGTGTCTGGATTCTGAACTAGGGCTTAGTTGAATGAGCACATATTAACATGGAGACAGCAGGAAGTTAAGTAGTTGGTCTGGGGATAGGAAGCATGGATGAGTAGAAAGAGAAATGGATTTAAGAGGCTCTAAAATGAAGAGGTACAGTGGGGAGCTCTGGGCCTGGAGTCAGGAAGCCCTGAATTCAATCTAACCACACTTATCAGCCTGCCTCAGTTTCCTCACCTGTAAGATAGGGTTAACTATAGCTCCCATCTCACAGGGTTGTTTCAAGAATATTTATAAAACATTTAGTTCAGTGCCTGATATTCAGTAGGTACTCTATAAATGCTTATTCTTCTCCCCCCCCCCCCAGTATTATTGTCCCTCTTTTAAATATTAGGAAACTCAGGCAAATAAAAAAAAAAAAAGACTGGAGAATAGTGCTGGAAGGTCAGCTAGTTCAACCCCCTCATTTCATAAATGAGGAAACTGGGGCTTAAGTCAGGTAGTAAAAGTCAGAGGTAGGACAAGAAGCAAATCAGTCTCTTCCCACTTTCCATAATCACAAAGCTGATAAGATTCAGAGCTAGGATTTGACTCCAGATCCAGGACTCTCCCGGCCAGATGGAGTCCAGGGTAATATTATAAGAGCTATTACACCCATTTTACAGGTGAGAAAATAAGGCTTAGAGAGTGGGAAGATTCTCAGAAACATCAAAAACTCAGAATTGTAAAGGAGCTCAGAAGCCCCCTCATCCAAACCCCAAATAAGATCATGAAGAGTCAGACACCACTGAACAATAACCACCATCATTAGATTAAGCCCTTTGAGGGTAGGAACTGTCTTTTGTATTAGCATGTATCTGGCATAAAGTAAACACTTAATAAATGCTTGTTATTATTGTTCACATAAGGCTATGCCTGTGGCAGGATGACTTTGTCTTTAGGGGATGCATTTAGAGGGCAATAAAAGTACTACACCTCTATGTATATCCACCCAGATATACACGATGGGGTATCCCTGCTCTTGTTTAAAAAATCATTTCTAGGGGGCAGCGGAGAGAGCACCAGCCTTGAATTCAGGAGGACCCGAGTTCAAATCTGGTCTCGGACACTTAACACTTCCTAGCTGTGTGACCCTGGGCAAGTCACTTAACCCCAGCCAAAAAAACAAAAAAAAGAACTCCAAGGAAAGCAGGACTGGTCCCCAGAAGGCATGGTGCCTGGGGATAAATATTATGGAAGAATTGATTTTCTTTATCACAGTCAATCAGCCAGTCTGTCTACAAGTCTACCAGGCAGTGTGCTAGGGATGGGGTGAATGGATGCCAGTAAAAAGCAATATCCCTGGCAGCAACCCCATATCTGAGCGGGCCCCAGTGAGGAGCAAGCTGACCCTGTAGAATTATCTCGTACAGAGGGAGCTGTCCAGTACTGATGCCCACTGTTATCTTATAGAATTTGGAGGTTAAGCTATGGACGCCAACTCCCAAGGCTACCTTGTATAAACAGGATGACCATGACCACCAGTTGATTTACAATAGACACAATTAGCATGTTTAGCCCAATAAGACTTACCTTGCCTCTTATTAATTACAAGTTCCCTGGGAATTTTGCCCACCTTTTGGTGTTATGATAAAGCACTGCCCCTTGACCTGGAAATGGCCAGAGCCGGTGAATTCATTCTGGGTGACTCCCCACCTTCATCACTTGCATTTTCAGGACTTGGGGATTCAAAGACAAAAAGGAAACAGTTCCTGCTGGTAAGGAGCTTATATGTCGCCATGAGGAAAGAAGGCTCCACTTTAAGGTGGGAGAGTAATATTATTTCCAGGAATGACTATCATATAAAAAAACCAAAGTACATTAATGAAACTTAGGAAAAACAAAAGCAAAACAAACAGTCAAGGTCAGAGAAATGCAACTCAAACGTTCTTCAAATCCAGATTTGTCTTTTTTTCTCCCTATTTGTCCAAATTCTCTCTTTGAGATAACTCCCTTTCATTGGATTCCCCACTCCTTTCTGCCTTTCAATTATCTTATATCCCAATAAAATACACACACACTCACACATTTACACATTCTTTCTCTCATCCATCCACACTCATGTACATTTATGTACGCCAATACTTTCACACCCACACCCACACACACTCATACACGCTCACACATGCACACACACACACACACACACACACACACACACACACACACACACACACACAGACAGACACACTCATTAACACAATTATTTTCAACCAAAGGATCCAGGGCATATTCGAGTTCTGACTGCTGCATCATCAGAGTGAAGGAGGTTAGAATCCTATCTCTTGTTATGGTCTGCTGTTGTGCCCCCCTGGCTCCCAGTTATCTTCTTCTGAAGGTCTTTCAGAAAGATTTTCCTGGCACTTCAGTTCTAGCAGGATGTACATTTCATCAACAGAAACCCTTTCCCAATCCCTCTTAATCCTAATGCCTCCCTTTTAATTATTTCCTAATTATCCTGTATATAGCTTTTTGTATATATTTGTTTGCATGCTGTCTCCCTAATTAGATTGTGATCTCCAAGGGCAGAAGGTGTTTTATGCTGGTTTTTATATCCTGGCACTTAGCACAATGCCTGGAAAACGTAGGTGTTTAATAAATGTTTACTGACTGATTGATTCTACCAGTTTGGGGTGGGTAGGGAAGGAATTTTATTGAGATTTGCAGGTGAACACAAACTGAATTGGAGGCCTTCAAATGAAGTTTGGATGGCTACTTGTCAGAGATATTTTAGAGGGCTCTGGAATGGCTGGGATGGTCACTGAGGTCCCTTCCACCTGAGGTCTGGGACCATAGTTTTAGAAACGAAAGGACCATTTAAAGGAAGAAGCGAAGACTTAGAGGTTGGTCACACAACCAGCAGGTTCCGATTTTGAGATTCTGTGACTCTTGGGCTTTAACTTTCTACTGCCCAACATCCAAGAGGACCAAAATGGCATCACTGTGTTAGAGTCGAGTTACAGTGCGTCCCACCGTGGCTGGTCAGAGCTCGGAATGTTTGTTAATTATAGCATTTCCTAGTTATCTCGTTTGTATTTATTTGTTTGCTCTTTATAAGCTCTTTAAGGACAGAGCCTGTCTTTTGCTTCTTTTTGTAGTATCTAGCACATATTAGGCGCTTAATAAGTATTTATTGATTGATTGAATAGTGTATCACAATGGGAAGAGTACTAGAGCATATCCCCTCTCAAGGCCTTGATCTCACCATTTATAAAAATAATTCTGTTGCATTTGTTTAACATATATTGGATTACTTACTGTCTAGGGAAGGTGGGAAGTGGGGAGGGAGGGAGAAAAATATGGAGCACAAGATTTTGCAAGGGTGAATGTTGAACTGTCTTTTCAAGAATTTTGAAAAATAAAAAGCTATTATATAAAAATATTCAACCCCCCCTTATATAAAAATACTCAAAACTCCCCTTATATAAAAATATTAAACCCCTCCTATATAAAAATATTCAACCCCCCCAAATAAATAATTCTGATCAGATAATGTCTCAAGTTCCACTCAGCTTGGTGACTATATAATCACCAGACCGTTCTTCTGGTAGCCAGTTTGTGAACTACATGTCATACATGTCTACTATGCTAAATGTATCCATTATCCCACCTAGGTATCCCCCATTATCCCGATTGAGTCTTACAATAATCTGTGAGTGAGGTACCACAATTAATAGTAGTATTAACGGCTCCATTTTATGGGTGAGAAAACTGAGACTCTGGCAGGTGAAATGACTTGGTCAGGGGTGGGATTTGAATTCAAGACTTTCTTGCTCTCTATTGATAGGTCATCTAGTGCAGTCAGGAAGGTCTGAGTTCAATTTGACCTTAGACATTTATTGGCTGCATCACCCTGGTAAAATCACTTAACCTCTCTCTGTCTCAGTTTCCTCATTTATAAGATGGAGATGATAATAGCATCTATCTTACAAGATTGTTGTGAAAATCAAATTAGATAATTAGCAAACCCTAAGGTACCATCTAAACGAGAGCTATTATTATTGTCATTATCATTATTATTCCATGCTGTCTCCATTAAAAAAAAAACAACTAACTTTGGATAAAAAGGATTGTAAAGTTTCAAAGCATTATTACTGTTAATTATTAATTTTCTTAAGATAATTTGTATATTGGAAGATATTGACAAATCTACTTTTAAATTCTGATTTACCTAATTAAGCAAAGGAGGTAATAAAAATCAGTTTCTTTCACTATAAACAGATTTTTTGCTTCGAGGACTTTTTGATAATATTTGTAGCTTATTTTCCCCTAAGAACATCAGAATTTGTCTCATATCTCTCCAAGGGCCCTTAGTCCCTTTGCAAGCATTCAGGCTAACAGAATAAAGGACAGATCTTAATTTGAAAAAAAAACACAGAGAAGATTTGAACTTGAGCTCTCCATGGCCAGAAATTTTTTTTTTTGAGGTAATCATTTTTCCCTATCTGTCAAGTCCCACTTTACTTCTGAACCCTCTGCAGGACACATGACTCAGGGTACCAATGAAGGTATAGGTCCAGGTTGCTCCTCTGGAAATATGGCTCTGCTTGTTCCAGTTCTTCTTCCCTTTTGATGCTTTACCAGGAATGCCCACTGAGGCCCTTCTCTTTAAGTCACAGTGTGACTGGAGGCCTCTGCTCTGCTATTATTTCTGGTCATGACTATAAACACCTCCTCCCTTCTGTCTCTCTCTCTCATTGATGTTGATGGTTCTGCTCAGGCCTCTCTTTATATCCAGGTACTACCTAGAATCTCGCATTTGTCTTTGTGTCTCTTTTCTTGCTGCACAAGGACCTCTCTAGAATGTTGATGTTCTTTCCCTTATGATCACCTTTTCTCTTTAATGGTCGGACTAATGAGGTAAATTTAAATTCGATATAAGGAAAATATTTGGCTTACTTGTCAAGTGGAGAGAGTCAGTGGCCAAAGGCCGTATTGGTTTGGAATATAGGTTAATTTACAGAACTACAGAGGATTGTGATAATGATGGAACATTATCATCTCATAAAGAAGAGAAGTTGTAGAGGGTAAAAGTTTTTAAAATGAAACATGGTGACATATTCCTTCCCCTAAAGGAAAATTAGGTTGGTGCTTCAACTGAGATCTAGAGGTCTGAGCTAGAGTAGGGTTAAAATGGGTTGGGTAAGCCCTGAAGTCAGAAGGACCTGAGTTCAAATCTGGTCCCAGACATTTAACACTTGCCCTGACCCTGGACAAGTCACTTAACCCCAATTGCCTCAGTAAAACAAACAAACGAATAAATAAATGAATAAGTAAATAAAGAAATAAAATGGGTTGGGTATCTGCACCAAATTCAGTACAAATGTGAAGAGCTCCCAGGAGTGGAGGGCTACTAGGCGTTTTCCTATGGAGGGGCAAACTGTTCCAGGTTAGAAAAAAAGGAGCAGGTTAAAGCTTCCATGCAACTCAGAATTGGGATCAGTATTGAGTGAAATAAGGACATTATCTAAAAGTAAAACAAAGGAAAGAGGAAGTAAAGCAGAAACACTAGAGGCAGAGAAAGAAAAAGGGAGAAGAAGACAGAATGGGAGAGAAAGAGAAAAAGGAGAGAGGAGGACAAAAAGGAAGAAAGGAGAGAGAAGAAAGAAAAGGAAATAAAGAATTGATGATAGTAAGAGGAGAAACTAGAAGAGAGAAAAAGTAAAATAAAGGAAGGAAGGAGGGAGGGTGGGAAGGAAGAGAGAAAGGAAGAAAGAAAGAAAGGAAAAGAGGAAAGAAGGAAGGAAGGAAAGAAGGAAGGAAGGAGGGATGAAAACAGGAAAGAAAGAAATCTTGGCAAGAGACCCATCCAAGTAAAGTCATTTAAGGACATTTAAGTATGAAAATGGGAGGACAACAAACAGAAGAAAAATGGAAAAGTTCTGCAATTAGAAAAATTATTCATGATTGTGAACTTGACAAACAACATCTCAGAGCACAAAGAAATGAAAAAGAGTTTTATATATGCAGGTGTGCCCTTCTGTTATGCACAATTTGCCTTTTAAAGTGTCTAGGAAATTTAACATGATAATAACACAACTGCCTTGCTTGTTTATGAGCCTTTTTCTGATCTTCCTTCTGCTCTCTTCTGTGTATGGCAAGTATTTTTACATAACAAACTTTTTCCACCATCAAGGCCAGTAGAGCCTGGAAGGGAACAATTGTATCTGGAGCCAGAATACACCAAATCTAGAATTACTGACTTTGAATTCAAGGAATTAGGGAGGTTGTCCCAGGAAATAGACCTTAATGAAAAGCTCAAAAACAGCAGGGCAGCTTTCTTTCCCTCCATCACCTTCCTATGTAACCCAATCATGAAACTGATTTTCTTTCTCTCTCTCTCTCTTTTTCTTCCCTCTCTTTTTCCTTCCTTCCTTCCTTCCTTCCTTCCTTCCTTCCTTCCTTCCTTCCTTCCTTCCTTCCTTCCTTCCTTCCTTCCTTCCTTCCTTCCTTCCTTCCTTCCTTCCTTCCTTCCTTCCTTCCTTCCTTCCTTCCTTCCTTCCTTTCCTTTCCTCCCTCCCTCCCTCCCTCCCTCCCTCCCTCCCTCCCTCCCTCCCTTCCTTCCTTCCTTCCTTCCTTCCTTCCTTCCTTCCTTCCTTCCTTCCTTCCTTCCTTCCTTCCTTCTTTCCTTCTCCCCCTCCCCCCATTGACCATAGCTATGTGTTATAAATAATGCTCTTGGGAAAAGAAGACAGAGTTTCCGGCCCTCTAGGATATAACTTCATTAGGACTTTGGTGCAGAAGTTAGTGATGGATGAAGATATCTTCTCTACAAAATTCAGTAAGGAATTCCCCAATTGTTGAGTTTCTAATAAAGAGATCATGGCCAGCTAGGTTGCTCAGTGGATAGAGTAGGCCTGGAGTCAGAAGAATTAATTCGAGTCCTGATTCAGACACTTACTAGCTGTGTGACCAGTGAATGAATAATCAATAAACATTTATTAAGCGCCTATTATGTGCCAGGCACTGTGCTTAGCTCTGAGAGTACAAAAAGAGGGAAAAGATAGTACCTGCACTCACAGAGGGTTATACAATCTAATAGGAGAGGTAACATGCTACATAAAATGAGGTATTATTTTGTTAATTAATGTTACTAATTAGCTAATTGACTTATTTTGTTTTATATCTGGAACAAGATCTAGAAGAATCCTTAGTGCCATTGTTGGCTTTGAATTCTGCAATTAATCAATGTTTTATTTGTTAATTAAGTGCCTTCAGTATACTAAGTATTAGGGATACAAAAAAAAGACAGTCTCTGTGCTCAAGGAGTTTATAGTCTAATAGAGGAGACAACATACAAATAAATCATTTTGGTTGTTTTTCATTCATATATGAGTCTTTGTGACCTCATTTGGTTTTTTTTTTTTTTTTGTCAAAGTTATTGGAGCAGTTTTTACTTCCTTCTCCAGCTCATTCTACAGATGAGGCAAACAGGGTAAAGTGACTAGTCCAGAGTCACACAACTAGTAAGTTTCTGAGAATGGGTTTGAACTCAAGAAGGTGAGTCTTCCTGATTCCAAGCCTAATGCTCTAACCATTGCCTGCCTCAAAGCTGCCTTAAAGCAAGCTCAATATAGGATAAATAGAACATAATCGAGAAAATTAATAGGTAAGGAAAACTTTTCTGTAGAAAGATGTATTTTAACTAGGTCTTGAAGGAGTCCAGAGAAGCCAAAAGGTGAGGAAGAGAACATTGCAGACGTAAGGGGAACAGACAGAGAAAATATCCAGAGATGAAAAATGGAAATCTTGTGTATGGAACCATCAGGAAGCCAGTATCACTGGATTTTAGAATACTTGGAGTGAGAAGGCATAAAGTATAAGAAGACTGGAAAGAAAGAGGGGGCCAAGATTTTATATTTGACTGGGAATGTGGGGAAAGGGTTCATATAGTCAGACTTGCACTTTAGGAAGATTATTTTGTAGGAAGTAGAGAGAGACCTGAGGCAGGGAGATCAACCAAAAAACTATTGTAGTAGACTAGTTATGAGATGGTGAAGGCCCTGTATCAAGATGACAACCTTGTCAGAGAATCAGGGTGGAGAGAAGGGGAACTCTAGGAAAGATATCCTGTCCCAAGATGGTAGCCTTGTCAAAGGACCAGGATGTAGAGAAGGAGATCTCTAGGAGAGATGTCCTGTCCCAAGATGGTAGCCTTGACAAAGAACCAGGATGTAGAAAAGGAGATCTCTAGGAGAGATGTCTTGTACCAAGATCATAGTCTTGTCAAAAGACCAGGATGTAAAAAAGGAGATCTCTAGGAGAGATGTCTTGTATCAAGATGGTAGTCTTGTCAAAGGACCAGGATGTAAAGAAGGAGATCTCTAGGAGAGATGTCTTGTATCAAGATGGTAGTCTTGTCAAAGGACCAGGATGTAGAGAAGGGGATCTCTAGGAGAGATGTCTTGTATCAAGATGGTAGTCTTGTCAAAGGACCAGGATGTAGAAAAGGGGATCTCTAGGAGAGATGTCTTGTATCAAGATGGTAGTCTTGTCAAAGGACCAGGATGTAGAAAAGGGGATCTCTAGGAGAGATGTCTTGTATCAAGATGGTAGCCTTGTCAAAGAACCAGGATGTAGAGAAGGAGATCTCTAGGAGAGATGTCTTGTATCAAGATGGTAGTCTTGTCAAAGAACCAGGATGTAGAAAAGGGGATCTCTAGGAGAGATGTCTTGTATCAAGATGGTAGTCTTGTCAAAGGACCAGGATGTAGAAAAGGGGATCTCTAGGAGAGATGTCTTGTACCAAGATGGTAGCCTTGTCAGAGGAGAGGAATTGGCAAGAAATAAGCTGTGGGAGGTGAATATAAGAGAAGAGTTGAGGAGACTCAATGTTATGGCTGCCTGGAAGGATGGTATCATCCACGGTAGAAGTTCATAACGGGGGAAAGTTTGGCAGGAAACATAATGAGTTGTGTTTCATACATATTGAGTTTGAGATGTCCAAGAAGCCGTCAGTAGTGTGAGAGAGCCCTAAGGAAAGTCAGGCTTAGAAGGTAGAAAACAACCAGCTGGGGGTCACTAAAAAGACCTGGTCGGATAGATAGGAGACCCAGGGGAGAGCAGTGTCCCAGAAGCCAAGGGATGTCCAGAGTAGAACACAGTGGTTAATAGGCACAGTATCCAACACTGAAAGGAAATAGAGAACGATGTGGACCGAGAAAAGGCATTAAGTTCTTTGCTCTGATGCTTGTTATTGCACATAGGCAGGTCCAGGTTATTGATGGCCAAGGACATCTGGGATCATGGCCATAAAATTCAACTGGATCAGGAGATGATGGGGATTTTGGTTTTATTTTTACTATGAAAGTATCAACATCTGAGGAAACTTTTCTCTTTTACATAGTCTTTAGTTTTTCCAATTACATGTGAAGACAATTTTTCACATTCTTTTTAAAAATTTTGAGTTCCACATTTCTCCCTTTTCCCCTATGCTTCTTCCTAAAATGGTAAGCAATAAATTACATATAAATATATATATATACATATATATATGAAAGCATGTAAAAACATTTCTATATTAGTCATTTTGTAAATAGAAACAGAACAAAAGGAAAAAATTACCAACAATGTTTAAAAAGTAAAAAATAGTATGTTTCAATCTGCATTCATACTCTTATGAGTTCTTTCTCTGGAGATATTTATCTGCTACGTAGCATTTTTCATGAGTTCTTTGAATTATCTTGGATTATGCTATGAAATGCTAAATCAAATACTAACTGTTGTGAAATGCCCCAAATCAATGGGGCAGCTAAGTGGCACAGTGCATAGAGCATCAGCCCTAAGGTCAGGAGGACCTGGGTTCAAATTTGACCTCAGACACTTAACTCTTCCTAAGGCAAGTCACTTAATTGTCTCAGGGGGAAAAAAAGAAAGCTAAGTCAACCATAATTGATCATTGCACAGTGTTGCTGTTATTCTATTCCATGGTCTCCTGGTCCACTTCACTTTGCATACGTTCACGGAGGTTTTTGGGGGGAAACTTGTAGAGGAACAAGTTGGCACACTTGGCACTTCCCAAAGGGCCTGAAAACCACCTCCTCACGAGGCCATTCTGACAAGGGACTGGTGGATGCTTAACAACAAGCTCTCTGAAAAAGAGAATGTACGCATCATACTTTTAAAAATTCAATCTGAGCAAACATTTTCCCCCTCAGACAATCAACAAAAGGATCATCTTGGTTTGTAGCGTTTGCCATTTCTCTGGGGTGCAAACCCTCACCATAAAAACTAAACCATCTTTTCTCCTGAGCTCTTTAGAGCTCTATCCCTAGCACACAGAGCTTCTGAGCTCTGAGTCATGGCTTCTGAACCACAGTACCAGAGATGCTTCTTTACAGGATCAAGAGGGTCAGGCTGCCTTGGAACAGCTCAGAGGGTTTGATAATATCTCCCTCCTTGGGACAAGCGGTCCTCCCAGCTGCCCTCAGGGCAATCCAGCGAAGCCAGTTGGCAAGGCCGGGACCTGGCACACGGCGCTGTCTGGTGGTATCAGGCTGTGACCACTCTCCTGGAAGAGCAAGCAGAGGGAGGGGAGATGGGGGATGTACCATAGAGAGAAGAAGCTTCTAAACCTTGCCAAGGAAGCCGAGAAGAACATGGAAAGTAAAATTCACAAGTCCGAAGGGAAGCCAAAAAAAACTTGGACTCCCGATGCCAGGTCAATCAAGCCCATCCATACTCTTTGGAGGAGGGAAAACAAAGGCACTGAGTTTATAGTTACCATATGACCGACAGTGACACAGCCTTTGACAGCGGACCGAAATCGGTCTCCGGGGCTTGAGCTGTGAGCAGGTGGTGAGTAAACAGAGACTTGAATAAAAACCAGGTAATAATAAGCACCCCTCCCATTTTCCCCAGTGCTTCTTCCCCCCAACAACCTGCTGAGGGATCATGCCAGTGGGATTATCCCCATTTCACAGATGTCATAAAGATCCCCAGGAGATGGAAAGCTCATTCGCTCTACAAATATTTATTGACTTCCCCCCATTACTGTCTCCATGGAGACGATCAAAATCAATCAGTTGGTTAGTAAATCAGAAGGAGTTCTGGGATTAAAGGCTCCAACACCTGGTTGCCAAAGTTTTGTTGTCCCCTGTGGACCAGCTGCTCTCTCCCTACTCCTCCCACCCTCCAGAAAAGGAATAAAACATTTAGGAAGTATCAACATTCCTTAGTTTGCACCCAGAAAATAAAAGAGAATGGAAAAAAAACCCAGAGAACTTATTATGCCAGACAAGTAATATCTCCCTGGTCTTCTTAGACTATACACCCTGAAAGAGAGTTTAGTAGCCGTCCTTCTCATTTTACAGATGGGTAAACTGAGTCACAGAATGGTGGAATAATATTTTGCAGATGACTAAACTGAGTCACAGAGACAGTCACAAGTAAATATCTGAGGCAGAATTTGAATCAAGGTCTCTCTGGCTGACGAAGGCTAAGTGTCCCATTTATTAAGAGGTTACACATTTTTTTTCATTCAGCAAACATTTATGAAGTACTTTCTGTGTACCAGGTGCTGCGCTAGGCAAAGCCCTCCAAATAGTCTGGGCCCCCGAGAACTCTCTTTCCACCTTGGAGAAACAGAGTAAAATTCTGGGGGAAGTAGGGCACCGGTTGAGATTTAGGGACCTTAGAAGGTCATTTAGGCCGGGCCCAGTGAGATGACCGTGTCCGGTTCCAGGTTGCCCAGGTGGCAAACCTCAGTTTTCCCTCTGCACCCCCCTCCTAAGCCGAGCAGGCCAGGGCCATGGGTTGCTGCCAGCTGAGCGAGTTCAGAGGCGGGGAGAAGGCAGGGAAGGAATTCATCACTTCTCACACTCGCTGGCGGGGAAAATGCAAAGCTCTGTTGGAAGAGGTCCCTGCTGGCTCATGAGGCTGGTCATGTGTGTGCGCTGCTAGGAGACCCGCTTCCAAACACACTCTGGCCTCCAACCTCCCAACTTGTGCCCCGGGGGCTCGTGGGGAGGGTTTGAATCTGCATTAGGGCCTCTGGTTTGAGGGGGGCAACACCTGGGGAGCGGGGGGCAGGCAGGAATAAGCCCTATTCCACCCCCATCTCCATTTGGGGATTCCATATAAGTAAAACTGGAAAGCCCCCTCCCCTTTGCAGCCCCCTCCCCTTGGCTGGCCAGAGCTCAGGTGGGGGCCTGCTTAGAAGCTGCTGCCCACCCTCATCCCCAGCCTTGGGCCTGGATCCAGTAGGTGTCCCTGCTGCTGATCCTGCCCCAGACAGGGGGGCAGGTGGGAGTGAGCTACCCCAGAAAGCCCCAGAAATGCAGGAGAACATAAGCTCCTCGAAGGACAGGGGATAAAACCAGGACATGGCTTAGGAGGATGTTCTCATCTGTGAAATGGGGATAATAATTCCTGTACCGTCGTTCTCTCTTCTCTCTACTAAGTCAGGCCGACAAAATGATGAACTTAGAGACAGCATGCTGTTTGGAGTCAGAGAGCTGGAGTCTCTCACACTTATCTTCAAGTGGCTCAAGTGCTTGGCTTGGAATCGGGAAAACCTGGTCCAGATAGCACCTCCGCAGCTCATGAGCTGTTTGGCCATGGCAGATTGCTTAGCCTTCTGACTCAGTGTTCTCACCTGTAAAATGGGGAGAGAGTCACGCTCGTACTATTTGTTATGCATCAGATTATAAACAGGTTATGTTACACAGATTACATGGAGACCTGAATTCAAGTCCAGATCCTAATGCTTGCTAGCCGTATAACAACGATGAGTCCCTGGCAGCCTCTCTGGGTCTCAGCTTTTTAATCTGTAAATCTCTGGAACTTCACAGGATTGTTCTGAGGGTCAAATGAAGCAATGTACATAAAACACTTTGCAAATGTTGAGGAGAGATAGAAACATCAATTATTGTTATTATTGTTGTATCCTCAGCATCCTGCCCAGTACCTGGCATGTGAGTTGATAAATGATTGTCAAAAATCTATTGAAGATCAAACACTAAGCGAAGAAAAAGTGCTCGTGGCTTATTTTCCCGTTTCTCCATCCCTTCTTTCTTCATGTGCCTCCCTCCATCTATGCTTGGGGCAGTTGGTGTGCCCTGAGCTTGGTTCAGGCCCTTTGTCTCATTTCCTGCTCGGTCAGCCCCTGGACCCCAATTTTTTCCCAGTCATGTCTAACTCTTTGAGACCCCATGAGTTGCTATCTCCATCTCCAGCTCATTTTACAGATGAGGAAACTGAGGCAAACAGAATTAAGTGACTTCCCAGAGTCACACGGCTAGTAAGAATCTAGGCCAGAAGTAAACTCAAGAAGATAATCTTTCTGATTTCAAATTCTTTGGATAGAACACGGTACCATGTAACTGCCTCTTCCCAAGAGCAGGCCATCCCCTTGGCCAGTCAGGAACCCTATGATAATTCAGCCAAACAGTGGTAGAATGGAGGTCCCCATCTCTTAGAACTCTGCTTAGTCACCATTAAGGATGGTTCTTGGAGGAGGGGCAGCTAGGTGGTGCAGTGGAAAGAGCACCAGCCCTGAAGTCAGGAGGACCCGAGTTCAAATCTAGGCTCAGACACTTAACACTTCCAACTGTGTGACCCTGGGCAAGTCACTTAACCCCAATTGCCTCAGCAAAAAAAAAAAAAAAAAAAAAAAAAAAATGGTTCCTGGGTCAACAGAAATCATCTGATGGATCCATATACTAATGGCTTAGTGGGGGACCTAGCTTCCTGACAATATCCTCTCTTCAGAACTGAGGCTGCTTCTCTTTCTACCCCAGGAGGAGAGCAGGACACCATGATGAGAATGTCTAATAAGTAACTAAGTAGGGATGTGAGTCTGGAGCCCAGGATGTTTACATTAGGAACGGTAAAGTCTATCACAGAAACATCCATGAGTAAATATGTGTGAGTCCCCTACTACTGGCCAGGCCCAAACTATAGATCAATCAATTTGTTAAACACCAATTATGCGTCTGCACTGCTGTTGGGAAGTCATGTGAAAGACTGAAACAACCCCTGATCCACATGCTAAGGGAGCGTGGCTCTGGACTTCAGAGAGCAGCTATGAACATTTATTAAGCACCTACTGTATGCCAGGTTGAGTTTTTGCTGAGGATACATCTATAAAGAATGTATAAATCCAATCCCTACTCCATTCTAAGAAATTGTGCCTTTTGAACAGGAAGTTTCCTTAGAGATCAAATAGTCCAACTTACTGATATTATTGAGAAGCATCGAGCCCCAGATATGTAAAAGTACTTGTTCAAGGCCACACGGATAGCAATTAGCAGAGTCCATATTTGAGCCCAGGACCTCTGGTGCCAGGTCCAGAGCTTTTTCTTGACCGTGTTGACCTACCTTTCTCTCAAGAACGTTACACTTTAATTGGGTCTACGAGTACGGAGAGTGAGAAGAAGGAGAAACAGATGTGGGAGGGAGGTGGAAGGAAGGATGAGATTTCAACAGATGCAGGAATAGCAGGGGGAAGGAACAGCATGAACAAAGGCATGTCTGAGCAATACTGTGAGACCAAAGCTGAAGTTGGAACCAGAGGGTGAAGGTTACTTAAGGTTGGACCTGATCCCTGTGGGACGGCAAAGGTTCCCAGAGTCCCCAGCAAATGGCATGGATTCAGAACGACACAGGTGCGGCAAGCTGTTCTCCCCAGGGAGGAGAATGCTGGCTTTGGGCAATCCCAGGCCCAGCAATCTGGCCCAGCTTCTTCATCTCACAAATGAGGATGCAAAGATCCGGGATCTCCTGGGACCTCTTCTCTCTGTCCCCTCTGAGATCAGCTGAGGATTCAGCGGTCTACACTCACCACTCCTAATCTATACATCCAGCCCCTCGTTAGTTACCTACTGGACACTTCTCACGTGTGTCTCATAGGTGTCCAATACAGAACTCGTTATCTTTACCCCCACTTGCCCCCAAACCCAATTCTGTTGAGGTACCGGCCTCCTTCATGTCATCCATGTTCATAATGCTGGAGTTATCCTTGACCCCTTCCTCCCTTTGACTCCAGATATCGAATTGATTATCGAGGCTTGTGCACTATCTCCTGCTCCCATCCCTTCTTCCATTCAGAGTCCTTCCTTAGTGCCGCTCCCTAGGATTGCCTCAACAGCTTTCTAATTGATCTCCTTTCCCTGAAATTCCTTCCCTCTCTAATCTCTTCTTCCGAATGATATGCCTAAAACTCAGGTCTGACTTTATCTATCTCCTTTGCTCAAGGAGCTTCAATGACCCCCTCTTGCCTCTAGAATCAGATACAACTCCGTCTGCTTCATGTTCAAGGCTTTCTCCAATTTACCTTTCCAAGTTCGTTACACATGACGTCGTTCTTCAAACTCTGTGACTGAGCTGTTTGTAGCCTTCACACATAGTACCGCACATCCAGCTGCTGGACCCTGGTACAGGCTGCCCTCTGTGCCCGAACGGGTCTCCTTCTGCACCTCTGTCTTCCTTATCTCAAGTATCACCTCCTCACTTGAGTCTTTTCCTGATCCTTCCTTCCCCTAGCTACACCAAATTATCTCGTATTTACTGTGTATCTATTTTTGTGTGTATTTATTTCATAGAATTGTGGAATTTGAGACCTGGAAGGAAACTCAAGAGACTCTGTGTCTACCCCATTCGTGAAAGGAATTCCTCCCCTATTTACATGTGTACATGGCACTTTCTGCCTATTGACTGTGGGAACTGAATGGGGATCAAACATAACATTCTCACTCTTTTTGTTGTTGTTCACTTGCATTTTGTTTTCTTACTCATTTACTTTTTAAATTTTTTTATCTGATTTCCCTTGTGCAGCCAGAGAATTGTATAAATATGTTTACACATATTGGATTTAACACATATTTTAAACATTTATTGAATCACTTGCCATGTAGGAGAGGGGACGGGGGAAAATATGGAACACGAGGTTATGCAAGGGTCAGTGTTGTCAAGTTATCCATGCATGTGTTTTGAAAATAAAAAGTTTTATGTTAAAAAAAAAAAAAGAATAAATATAAACTCTTTGAGGGCAGGATGGGTGCCATGTTTTGTCTCGGCTCATAGTAGACACTTAATAATGTTTACTGATTGGATGATTGACCGTCCAAGGGCAGTTATCAGCAAGGCTGAGATTTACGCCTAGAGCCTTGGCTCTGGTTCCCAATTCTACCCACTTAATGATGCTGCCTCTCAGGTGAGCGTGCCAGAGTCCTCCTCCAAAGCTGAACTCTGGCTGAACTTGGGCTGAGGTGTTCCAGTGTATAAGATGACTGGCCAAGCATTTATTAAGCACCTAACTCACCAGAGAATTTTGCTACTTACTTCTGGGCCCGAGTGCAGTTCCCACTCTCAAGTCTTGGAGTAATCCCAGCCCGGGATGACGTAGCAGAATCAGCTCCGGGTTTGGTGGCGGAGGACCGTCAGTATCCTACTCTGCCTCTTGTTACCTACGTGTTCATGGGCAAATCCCTTTTCCTCTCCAGATCTTCCTTTCCTCATCTGCAAACTGAGAGGATTGGACGAGGTGACCTCTAAAGCTCTTTCCAAATATACTTTTTGTGTACTCATTTCCCCGGGTACCAGGAGTACGTGTGTTGGAGCGTGTACCTGGGGCTGGCCAGACGTGCGTGGTACGGTCAGGATCTATACCTGGTTTCCCACACCCTGTAATTTCTCCTGCCTTCCCACCTCTGCCTGAAGGTAGGCAGCGCTGGCTTGGCCGCTGTTCGCCCCAAGGACCTCCTGGAGTGGGGCATGGGTGGGTAGGGTTGGGCTGGGTTTTCCTTGAGAAGCTTGCTACACATTCCTTCCAGCTCTGCCCAGAACAATGCCCGCTGCTCGCCCCAAGGACTTCCTGGAGTGGGGCATGGGTGGGTAGGGTTGGGCTGGATTTTCCCTGAGAAGCTTGTTGCACATTCCTTCTGGTTCTGTGGGGGCTTGTCTGTGCACAGGAGAGGCCGGGCCCAGCACATCCCAGGCCCCAGGATGCCCTGGGAGGAGGGCAGGCAGCTGTGGCAAGGCTCTGCGGACTGGAAACCAGCTGCAGGAGGGGGGAGTGTAGCCAGAATGGGCAGCTGGCTAAACAATGCTCCCCTCACTCTTTATCCAAAACTTGGAGTAAGGAAAACTTCCAGATGGCTCCACACTTGCTTGAGTGAGGGGGGACAGCTGGGATGACTTGAAGCTTGAGCAGAGTATTTTTTTTTGACTGGGGTGGGGTGGGGGCAGTGGTGAAGGGGCAACCTTCTCTAAGAAGTCAGGGGGACATTAGACTCTGGCTCTTTTTGGATGACTAGGGTGGGGGGAGAGTTACTTCTAGTTTAATGGGCATGGACTGACACGTGTAACCATGGACAACTCCCTGGACTCCAGTTTCCTCATTTTCAAAATTCTGGAGACTGGACAAGATTAGGAACTCTTGACCTTATAACTATTCCTTGGTTTTTATTAAAACTGCTCCATAATAATTTTGATTATATTAAATTAAAAAGATTTTGTACAAACAAAACCAATGCAGACAAGATTAGAAGGAAAATAGTAAACTGGGAAAAAAATTGTATATCCAAGGGTTCTGATAAAGGCCTCATTTTAAAAATATAAAGAGAATTGACTTAAATTTATAAGAATACAAGCCATTCTCCAGTTGATAAAATGTCAAAAGACAATTTTCAGATGAAATTAAAACCATTTCTAGTCATATGAAAAAAATTACTCTGTCACTCTTTATCAGGGAAATGCAAATTAAGACAGTTCTGAGGTACCACTACACATCTCTCAGAATAGCCAAGATGACAGAAAAAGATAATGGTGAATGTGGTGGGGGGGGAATTAGTGGAACATTAATACATTGTTGGTGGAGCTGTGAACAGATCCAAGTCATTCTGGAGAACAATATGGAAGTATGCCTAAAGGACTACCAAACTGTGCATATCCTTTGCTCCTATTATGTCTGTATGTCAAAGAGATCATTGAAAAGGAAAAAAGACCCACATTTGAAAAATGTTTGTGGCAGTCCTTTTTGTACTGGCAAGGAACTGGAAACTAAGTGGAAACTAAGCCCATTAGTTGGAGAATGGCTGATTAAGGTGTGGTGTATGAATGTTATGGAATATTATTGTTCTGTAAGAAATGACCAGCAGGAGGATTTCAGAAAGGCCTGGAGAGATTTACATGAACTGATGCTGAGTGAAATGAGCAGGACCAGGACATCATTATACACGACAACAAGAATACTATATGATGATAAATTCTGATAAACATGACTCTTTCCAACAATGAGATGATTCAGACAAGTTCCCATGACCTTGTGATGAAGAGAGCCAGCTACACCCAGAGAGAGGACTGTGGGAATTGAGTATGTATCATAACAGCATTTTCACTGTTTTTGATGTTGTTTGATTGCATTTTATTTTCTTTCTCTATTTTCCCTTTTTGATTTGATTTTTCTTGTGCAGCAAGAGAATTGTATAAATATGTTTGCATATATTAAATTTAACATATATTTTCACCATGTTTGAAATATATTGGACTACTTGCCATCTAGGGGAGGGGGTGGGAAAGGGGGAAATTGGAACATAAGCTTTTGCAAAGGTTAATGTTGAAAAATTATCCATGCATATCTTTTTATTATTATTATAGCTTTTTATTTACAATACATATGCATGGGTAATTTTTCAGCATTGACAGTTGCAAAACCTTTTGTTCCAACTTTTCCCCTCTTTTCCCCCACCCCCTCCCCCAGATGTCAGGTTGACCAATACATGTTAAATATGTTAAAGTATATGTTAAATGCAATATATGTATACATGTCCATATAGTTATTTTTCCATGTGTATCTTTTGAAAATTTCCTTTAATAAAAAAAAGTTTAAAAAAAAGATGCTCAATGTGCCCATCCCCCCAAAAGACTACTACTTCTTTGGGGATATTTCAAAAAGGATAATAATGAGTGTTTACCAAATATTCTCCCATTCCCAAAATGAGCTTCTCCCAGCCCCAGGTGTATGTATAGCTCACTTGAAGAACTTTGGGAATGGTGATCTTTGAAGTCCTTTCCAGTCCTAGGTTCTATGACCCTAAGAGATGTGAGGAACTCCTATGCTGGAAGAGGGTCCCCATTGGGTCCTTATGTCAACATCTCCCTAATCATTCAGGCTAGAAAACTCAGAGCAATCAACAGGTATTTTTTTTTTTAATTTTTTTTTATTATTTATATATATATATATATGTTTTATAATATTATCCCTTGTATTCATTTTTCCAAATTACCCCCCCTCCCTTATTCCCTCCCCCCGACGACAGGCAATACCATACATTTTACATGTGTTACAATATAGTCTAAGTACAATACATGTGTGTGAATATCATTTTCTTGTTGCACAATAAACATTAGAATCCGAAGGTACATGCAACCTGGGCAGACAGATATTAGTGCTAACAATTTACATTCCCCTCCCAGTGTTTCTTCTCTGGGTGTAGCTACCTCTGTCCATCATTGATCAACTGGAAGTGAGTTGGATCTTCTTTATGTTGAAGATTTCCACTTCCATCAGAATACATCCTCATACAGTATCGTTGTTGAAGTATACAGTGATCTTCTGGTTCTGCTCATTTCACTCAGCATCAGTTGATTTAAGTCTCTCCAACCCTCTCTGTATTCCTCCTGCTGGTCATTTCTTACAGAGCAATAATATTCCATAACCTTCATATACCACAATTTACCCAACCATTCTCCAACTGATGGACATCCATTCATCTTCCAGTTTCTAGCTACAACAAAAAGAGCTGCCACAAACATTTTGGCACATATATGTCTCTTTCCGCTCTTTAGTATTTCTTTGGGATATAATCCCAGTAGTAGCGCTGCTGGGTCAAAGGGTATGCACAGTTTGATAACTTTTTGGGCATAGTTCCAAATTGCTCTCCAGAATGGCTGGATTCTTTCACAACTCCACCAGCAATGTATTAGTGTCCCAATTTCCCCACATCCCCTCCAACATTTGTCATTATTTGTTCCTGTCATCTTAGCCAATCTGACAGGTGTGTAGTGGTATCTCAGAGTGGTCTTAATTTGCATTTCTCTGATCAGTAGTGATTTGGAACACTCTTTCATGTGAGTGGATATAGTTTCAATTTCTTCCTCTGAGAATTGTCTGTTCATATCCTTTGACCATTTATCAATTGGAGAATGGTTTGGTTTCTTATAAATTATGGTCAGTTCTCTATATATTTTGGAAATGAGACCTTTGTCAGAACCTTTGTTTTTAAAAATATTTTCCCAATTTGTTACTTCCCTTCTAATCTTGTTTGCATTAGTATTATTTGTACAGAAACTTTTTAGTTTGATGTAATCAAAATCTTCTATTTTGTGATCAATAATGATCTCTAGTTCTCCTCTGGTCATAAATTCCTTCCTCCTCCACAGGTCTGAGAGGTAGATTATCCTCTGTTCCTCTAATCTATTTATTATCTCCCTCTTTATGCCTAAATCATGGACCCATTTTGATCTTATCTTGGTATATGGTGTTAAGTGTGGATCCATATCTAATTTCTGCCATACTAATTTCCAGTTTTCCCAACAGTTTTTTCCGAATAATGAATTTTTATCCCTAATGTTGGAATCTTTGGGTTTGTCAAAGATTAGATTGCTATAGATGTACCCTTTTTTGTCCTTTGTATCTAATCTGTTCCACTGATCTACCGGTCTATTTCTTAGCCAATACCAAATGGTTTTGGTGACTGCTGCTATATAATATAGCTTTAGATCAGGTACACTTAGACCACCTTCCTCTGAGTTTTTTTTCATTAGTTCCCTTGCAATTCTTGACCTTTTATTCTTCCATATGAATTTTGTTGTTATTTTTTCTAGGTCATTAAAATAGTTTCTTGGGAGTCTGATTGGTATAGCACTAAATAAATAGATTAGTTTGGGGAGTATTGTCATCTTTATTATATTCGCTCGGCCTATCCAAGAGCACTGAATGTCTTTCCAATTATTTAAATCTGATTTTATTTTTGTGGCAAGTTCAACAGGTATTTTTTAAAAGCATCTACTATATGCCAAGTATGAAGATGCCGGATAAAAGAACAAAAGAAAAGCAGTTCTTCTCCTAAAGGAGCTTATAATCTTTGAAAAAAGAGAACATTTATATAAATAAGTATATGAGATGACCCCAAAATCTTTGGGAGCTTTTTAAGCTCTACTAGCTTAAAACTACATTGACTTTTTTAAAAAATCATTTAAATTTATTATTTATCTTAAGCATTTTTTTTCCTTTAAAATTTTGAGTTCCAAATTTTTTTCCTCCCTCCTACCTCTCCCCCACTCACTGAAAAGGCAAACAATATGCTTATCAACTATACATGTGAAATCATGTAAAATATTGCTATATTAGCTATATTTACCCAAAAAAGCAAGAAAAATAAAGTGAGAAAACTATATCTCAGTTTGCACCCAGAATTCACTAGTTCTTTCTCCGAAAGTGGATGCTATTATTTCATCATGAGTCTTTTGGTATTGTTTTGGATCATTTTATTGATTAAATTGTCAAATCTTTCTTTCATGGTTGGCCATCATTACAACATGGTTGTTACTGCCTGCAAAGATCCCCTGGTTCTTCTCACTTCACTTTGCATCAATTCATGTAAGTCTTGCTAAGTTTTTCTGAAATCACCTCCTTTCCATAATTTCTTATAGCACAATAGTATTTCATCACAATCATACGCCACAACTTGTTCAGCTGTTTCCCAATTGATGGGCATCCCCTTAATTTCCAACTCTTTGCTACCACAAAAAGAACTGCTATAATTGTTTATGTACATAAAGATTCTTTTCCTTTTCTAGGTACAGAACTAGTAGTGGCATTGTTGGGTCAAAAGATATGATGTGTATAGTTTTATAGCCTTTATAGGGCCTAAATTCAAATTGTCTAGAATAATTGGACCAGTTCACTACTCCACCAGCAAATCATTAGTGTATCTATTTTTCCTTCACCCCTTCCAGCATTTGTAATTTTTGATAAGTATGATGTGGTACCTCAGAGTTGTTTTAATTTGATTTTTTCTACTCAGTAGCGATTTAGAGCATTTTTTTACATGACCATAGAAAACCTTGATTTCTTATTCTGGAAACTTCTTGTTTATATATCTTTTAACTATTTATCAATTGGGGAATGGTTCTTATTTTTAGAAATTTGACTAAGTTCTATACATAGAATATATTTGAGAAATGAAACCTTTATTAGAGAAATTTGCTATAAAATTGTTTTATATTACTTCATTATCTTGGTATCTTTTAATATAATATAGTTTCCCTATTTTTTTCAATTTGGTCTTTTTTTGCTTTTGCTTTGTCTGAGATAATGAATGCTACCCTGGTCCTTTTTTCCTCCACTTCAGCTGAAGCATATCAAATTCTGTTCCAGCTCACACACTCTGTGTATATCTTTCTGTTTCAAGTGTATTTCTTATAAACAACAGATTGTTGGATCCTGGTTTCTAATTCATTCTGCTATCTGCTTCCATTTCATGGGTAAGTTCATACCATTCACATTCATTATGGGTACTTCCCTTCATCCTATTTTCTTCTGTTTCTTCCTCTCTCTTTCTCTTTTATCTTGTCTCTCCTTAAAAGTCTACTTTGCTTCTTTCCACTACTTCCTTTAATCTATTCTCCTATCATAATCCTCACTCCCTTTCTCTTATATCTTTTTTCTCTTATTTCCCATTTCTATACACAGATGAGTGTGTGTGTGTATGCATATATTATCCCCTCTTTGAATTAATTCTGATGAAAATGAGGTCCAAGCATTGCCCACTACCCCTCTTCACCATTTTCCTTCCATTGTAAAAATTTTTTCTTGTGCCCATCTTTTAGGTAAGAAAATTTTCATCATTATTCTTCTGCCTTCCTTCTTCCAATGTATTTCTCTTTCTAACCCCATCATTTGTTTTGAAGCCCATTCCAACATAAAAATGACTTACATCCATTCTTTCTATCTATGTAAACTACTTTTAACTGCCCTAATAATGAAAAAGTTCTTAAGTATTACATGTATCATCTTCCCAAATAGGAATGTAAATAGTTTAACTTTATGGAATCTCTATGATTAAAGAATAATTGTTTTTTTTTATCATATTTCATTTTTACCTTTCTATGTTTCTCTTCAGTCTTGTGTTTGAATGTTAAATTTTCTATTCAGCTCTGATCTTTTCCTCAGGAATTCTTAAAAGTCCCTATTTCATTAAAGATGTATTTCCTCCACAAATTATTACATTCTGTTTTGTTGGGTAGATTATTCTTGATAGTCTTACAAATTATTATATTCCAAGCCCTCTGCTCTTTTAATGTGGAAGTTACTAAATCTTATGTGATCCTGACTCTATTTGAATGGCTTCTTTTGAATCTGCTTGAAGTATTTTCTCTCTCACCTTGGAGGTCTGGAACTTGGCATAATATTCCTGGGAATTTTCATCTTGGGATATTTTTCAGGAGGTGACAAGTGAATTTTTTCAATTTCAGTTTTACCCTTTAGATCCACAATATCAGGATAGCTTTACTTGATAATTTTTTGAAGTATAATGCCTAGGCTCTATTTAAAAAAAAAATATCTCTCTTCAAGCTTTTTTCTAAGTCAGTTGTTTTTCCAATAAGAGATTTCACACTTCTACTTTTTCTTTTTGACTTTGTTTTATTGTTTCTGATGTTTAATGAAGTTATTAACTTCTACTTGCTCAATCAAATTTTGAAGGAATTATTTTTTTCAGTAAGATTTTACACTTCCTTTTCCATTGGGCCAGCTCTGCTTTTAAATGAGTTCTTCTTTTTGGTGCAATTTTATGTCTCCTTTACCACTATGTAAACTATTCTGGTTTTTTAAGGTATTATTTTCTTCAGTATTTTCCCCTGCATCTTTTTACAAAGCTATTAATCTCTTTTCATAATTTTCATATTATTCTCTTTTCTTTTCCAAAATTTTCCTCTACCACTTTTATCTCTTTAACTCTTTCAGAAATTCTTGTTGGGTTTGGGTCCAATTAGTACTTTTCTTTGAGACATTTTTGGGTAGTTATTTTCATATGGTTTCTTATGAGTTTATGTCTTGGTCTTCCCTGCTACCATAAAAACTTCTTATGGTCAAGTGTTTTTTTTTAATTTTTGGGGTTTTTTTTGCTAATTTTTCCAGCCTCCCCCCCACCCCCATCACCTCCTTTTTAAACTTTATGGTTAAAACTTCTTCAAGTTTCAAGATTTTTTTGTGCTGCTGTTTTCAGAGCTAGTTGTTTTGGGGGTCTGCAAGATTTTGATGCTTCCAAGGTGGTGTTATCCTGAGAGAAGTGTGGTTACTGCTCTCCTGATCTGCACTTTTTACCCAGGAAAGCCTTCTGATCCCTTGCAGCTTCAAGCACTAGCATTTTTCTTGGTTTTGGAATGGTGACCAGAGTCCTGCTCCCTTGTGACTGATTATCTGTACTCTGTCCCAACTTGGAGTAGTGACCTAGAACTACTTATAAGAAATACTCATTAATCAGTGCCTGATGTGTCCAGTGCCAGCAAAGGATCCCCTTTAAAATATTTCAAACTTGGTGCTGATCCCCTTATCAACTCTGGACTGAGGGCTCCAAAATTGTTTCTGCAGGAGCATGAGCTATTACCACATGTGTTGGAGATTTAGACAGGCCTCTCCTCTGACCTCTTACATTTTTTTTAGGTCAGAAAGATGTCACATCTTGACCCTTTTTTTGGTTCTACCACTCCACATTTTATTTGAGGAGTTATTTTAAAGTTGTTTGGAGGAGAATGTTGGGAGAGTTCAGTTGGTTGGATGCCCTTTTCTGCCATTTTGGCTCCACTATTACATTAAGACTTTGGGGATATCCCATATATATATTAGCACTCTTTCTAAATATTAGCACCTTTTATATTGTATATTACATATATACACACATATAAAATATATTCAGAATTAATACAAGAGAAAAAATATTGGGGAGGAAGGACATCAGTATTGGAGAAGGGAATTGAGAAAAGCTTTGTGTAGGAAATATTGCTTGAGCAAAGATTTAAAGTGCAACATCTTGTGTTCTAGACACTATTTTAGGCTCTGGGAATACAAAGATGAACATGAGACAATCCATTTATTTTTTTCTGAGGCAATTGGGGTTAAGTGACTTGCCCAGGGTCACACAGCTGGGAAGTGTTCAGTGTCTGAGACCAGATTTGGACTCAGTTCCTCTGACTCCAGGGCTGGTGCTCTACCCACTTCACCACCTAGATGCCCTACATGAAACAATTCTTGACCTCAAGGGGCTTCCATTCTAATTTGGGGGGGTGGGAACCACTTCAGACAGGAGAGTTTTGATCTGAGAAGTCATTGGGTGGGCAGTGGATAGAGCCAAAAGGTAAAGAATTATGATGCTTCCTCCAAAAACAAAGATCATCTTGGTTTCTTTACTGTTCTCAGAGCAAGAGGTGGAAAGTCTAGGTGTGACAGGGAGAGGTCTATGTACGAAGCGGCAGGCCAGAGGGCAAGATGCACTAACTAGATAGGGATTCACCTGGTTAGCTAGCTGGGTGGGGCTATGGAAAGGTAGGAAGCAGTTTAAAGGCCAAATGAAGGTGGTGGCTGTATGAGTGGAGAGAAATGTTGGGGAAGGCAGAATTGCTGAGCCCCAGCAGCTGATTAGATAGAAGGGGTGAGGGAGCGTGATAGACTAGGTGCGGCTAAGGGATCAGCCTGGGAAGGCACGGCAGTGGAGGGAAGGCCCAGCTCCCCTCGGGGAGCCAATTAGTGGCCGGTTGGGGAGCGACGCCGGCATCCAGATAAAACAGGGCTCCTTGGACATTGCCACCCTTTGAAAAGTTTCATCATTGCTTCATAGAGTCACAGGACACCCCATCCACTTCTCAGCTTGAGTACCTCAGTGATTCATGGAGGCCCTCCAAATACATATCAATCACAGGAGAAAGAACTTGAATTACCAGAGCGATTATGGGCAGGGCATAGGCCAGGAGGGCACCAGGCCCCTTGAGGAGCATCCAACAAGGGCTAAGCAGAGAAACAGAAGGGAGTTAGGTGGGGCAATTTCCCTGGAAGAAACTCCCTGGGTGGTGCCTTGGAAAGAGGCCTCAATCTGGAGTCTAGAAGGCCCTGGGTTCCAGGTCCACTTCTTACCTGTGGAGTCACTTGCCTGTGGCCTCTCAGAGGAAGTTGGACGGGGTAACCTTTAAGTCTTCAGCCAGCTCTAAATCGATGCTCCCACGTTCCTTTAATCTCCCCATCTGTTCATATTTAAATCTATAATCCTATGTCCTTTCCTCTCAGGCCGCAGGTTGCCCACCTGTAAATAGATGGGGAACATTTTTTTTTTTTGATTCTTTTGTTTTGTTCTGACTTAAGGTAATGGGGTTAAGTGACTTGCCCAAAGTCACACAGCTAGAAAGTGTTAAGTGTCTTGAGGTTGGATTTGGAACTCAGGTCCTCCTGACTTCAGAGCCACTGCTCTATCCACTGTGCCATCTAGCTGCCCCCTGGATGACTTCCAAAGACTCTTCCAATCCTTCCTCTATGTGCCTTTCACTTTTCTAACCTTTCTTTAAAAAAGGTATTTTTTGGGGTCTTTTTGTGTGCTAATTGTGGTTAAATGATATACAGTCATATAGCTAGTAAGTGTGTGATGCTGGATTTGAATTTTTCTGATTCCAGGTTTATCTATTATTTACTGTTTGTCTAAGGGCAAATTTGAACGCAGGTCCTCCTGACTCCAAGACTGGTGCACGGCCTACCTGGCCCCCTCTAATGTGCTTTTCAATATCAATCTCAAGCTGCTGTAAATAGAGTGCTAGATTGGGAGACCGGAAGGCCTGGGTTCAAATCCTGCCTCCAATATTTAGTCTTTATTTTGACTTTAGATTCTTCTTCTGTAAAATGGGGAGAATAATAATTCCCAACTCCCAGAGTTGTTGTGAGGTCCAAATGAGGTTTCATATGTATGATGCTTTGCAAAATATATAAATGCTAGTTATGAATGTCATTCTATGATTCTTTGCCTTTCTAGCCTCAGTTTCCTCCCTTGTAAAATGCAGAGAGTCTGTCCTGAGAACCTCTAATTGCGGTTTCCCTTCCACATGTGGGTGGCCACATTTCTTTCCAGCAGGTCAGAATGGGGACTGGGGTTCAGGGATGGGAGCTGGGGAGGCAGATGCTGCATTCGTGAACAGCAGCCTCTAGCTAAGGAAGCCCTGGGCCCTCTGTCTGGGTGGGTGGCACCCCAGAGAGGCTTGCAGAGGACATGGTCTTCTGCCCAGGAGGAATCTCTGGGAGAGATGAGGGGAAAGAGGAAGCTGTGTCTGGTGCGGAGGATGCAGCTGCATCCTCCATCCCAGCCTCCCCATTCCAATTTTCCTCTGCTGCCTTTACAGCCACCCCCCTCCTTCTTCCTTGTAATCGGAGCCCAGGCTGGGAACTGGCCCCCACCTCTGGCTGCTTCCTCTCCACACCTGCCTCCTGCTCTCCAAGTTCCCGTGGGATTGACACTGACTCAGGAGGTCCGGGAGGAGGAGGAGGGCTGGCTGGCCGCTTCTCGGCTACCTTTCTCTCTCCTCCTTTTGGAGCGGATGTCCAGACTCTGAGTGAACTTTGGAAAGGGAAGGAGTCAGTTCCATGAGATCTGAACCCAGGCCTAACCCAGACTGCAAGCACGGGCTAGTGAACTGACAGTGAAAAGTGTAAAGTGTAAACTTTACATTGTAAAGACTGAGTTTGAATCACTGCCTGTGTGACCTTGGAGAAGTCACTGTATTTCATTTCAAAGCTTCTAGAATGGTGAAGAATCTTAGTAGCTCTCTAGTCCAAGGCTCCCATTTTACAGGTTATCACTTGCCTAAGGTCACGTCTGAGGCTGGACTTGAACCTGGGACCCTCGGGCTCCAGAGGCAGGTCTGGATCTCTAAAATGAGGGGATTAGACAAGATGTCTCAGTGAGCCTGGGATGAACTTCTGTTTTTTGTGCTCCCTGCTTTGTTTTTGGGGAGACAATCTGCAGTGTGGGTAGAAGGCTTGGCTTGGTCTTCTCAACCTTGCCTCATACATTTTCTGGCTGCGTGACTCTGGATAAGTCATGCTACTTATTTTGTCCTCAGTTTCTTCATCTGTGAAATGGGGATAATAAAAGCACCCATTTTCACAGAAATATCATGAGATACAGGTGAGATAATACCTGTAGATGATGTGAAAATGAAATGCCCCCATTTAACACAGATGTCATGAGACACAGGTCAATGACTTGAAAATTAAATGCACCCATTTCACAGATGTCATGAGACACTGTTGAGATAATACCTGTAGATGATTTGAAAACCTTGATCCATTTGAGCCATTGTTGCTGTCTATGTGGGCTTAACTAGTTACAATCACAGTAGCCATTTCTATGGGGCAGTATTGCATATAAATTATTTAAAGTTTTCAGTTTTCTCTGCACATTCACAATCCCTGGCACGGAAGCGGGTTCCGTGGAATGATTGTCTGATCCTCACAGCAGATCCTATTATTACCCCCACTTTCTGATGGGGAAACTGAGGTTCAGTCCCACATCCCCAGTGTCTGAAGCAGGATGCAGCCCTGGCTCCTGCCTCCAGGAACAGTTCATGCCCTCCGTCCCTTCCCTCCGAGGAGACGGTTTCCCAGCCTGGAAATCTTAGGAACCTCATAAAGAGTCCAAGCTGTGTCTAAGGTGTGAGCTCATACCCAGAACTAAGTGCAGGGTGGGAGGCCTGCCCACAGGCCTGGAGGCTTTTAAAGGTCAGGCCAAGATTGCTTCTGAACCTTCATCCTTTAATTGAAAAGTATTTTTAAACACCCCCTGTGGATGGAGGCTGGAAGCGAAAGATCAAAGATTTGAGACTCAGGAATTTGAGGTGGGGGTGAGGGGGAGGCAGCCGCGAGCTAATTAGGAGGCTCGTTCCGCTCCCGGCTCCCTTGTGCTGGCTTGGGGTGCTCTGAACCTAGGGAGGACTGGAACCTGAGCGGCCTGCCCCACCCTCTCCCCTGCTTACCCAGCCTGCTAATTACTTGGAGGCAGATCTCTGCCCTCCCCAGAGGGCATTGCCAAGCTTATAAAATGACACCTCAGACTTCTTGGACTGGCCCAGAAAGGCAGGAGCTATCCGCAGGGGGCATCAAGGGTCAGAGACTGGACACTCAATCTGGGTTTGAGAACTACGGCCCACGGGCCAGATGCGGCCACTGAGGACGTTTATGCGCCCGCCGGGTTATGGCAAATGGGCTGAGGGTGGAGACAGAGTGAGCTCTTGTTTTACTCTAGTCTGGCCTCCCACAGTCTGAGAGACAGGGAACTGGCCCCCTAGTTAAAAAGTGTGAGGATCATTGCTCAATATGGTTGTAGAGTGTTGTATACATGGTTGGAGTCAGTCAATTTTGCTGAATCGATAGAGTTTTTAAAAATTAGCTTTGTTATAAGGGATGTATAGGCATTTTTGAGCACAGTTCCAAATCATTCTCCAGAATGGCTGGATGTATTCACAGCTCCACCAACAATGTATCAGTGTCCCACATCCCCTCCAACATTCTGCATTATCTTTCCCTGTCATTCTAGCCAATCTGACAGGTGTGTAGTGGTATCTCAGGGTTCTCTTAATTTGCATTTCTCTGATTAATAATGACTTGGAGCATCTTTTCATATGGCTAGAAATAGTTTCAATTTCTTCATCTGAGAATTGTCTGTTCATATCTTTTGACCATTTATCAATCGGAGAATGGCTTGATTTCTTATAAATTTAAGTCAATTCTCTCTGTATTTTGGAAATGAGGCCTTTATCAGAATTTTGAATGTAAAAATGTTTTCCCAGTTTATTGCTTCCCTTTTAATCTTGTCTGCATTAGTTTTGTTTGTCTGCCAGTATTCCTAATGCACCAGTCCTTGCTTCTGCTTATCAAAATTCTGTCCCTTCAGAGCTCAGCTTAGGGGCTTCTCCTTAGTGAAGCCTTCCAGGATCTCACCTTAGTTTAAAATGATCATTTTCCCCTCATCTCCCTCTCCCAGAGTTCTGCTGGCTTCTCTCTTTTGCCCCATCATACACTATCGGGCATCTCACTCCTAGGGGTCAATATTGTTTCTATTGAGTAGACTATAAAGATCTTGAGAGCAAGATCTCTGTCTTTTGCCTTTGTGTCTTCCCTACCTAGAAAGCTTCTTACAGTCAATTAGTCCATTTACGAACCACCTACTGAGTGTCACACACTGAGCCTGCAAGGGAAAAAGCTAAGCAGTCCTTGCTTCCTAGAGCTTACACACAATTATTTATTAATTCAATAATTTACTAAGTGCTTACTCCATGCTGGCTTCTAGATGTTGGCAGATACAAGGATAAAAGTGAGATAATCTCTGCCCTTAACGAGATTATATTCTTCTGAGGAAAGGGGGGGGGATACAATCTAGACAAAGATGAATAAAAAATGTATAGGGAGTAATTTGGGGGGAGGGAACACTAACATCTGGGGGACTCAGGAGAGGTGTCTTAAAGGAGCAGCTTTTGAGCTGATTTAGGGATTCCAAGAGGCACAAATGAGAAATGAATCCATTATATCCTGGGGGATGCTGGAGCAGAAACAGAACATGGAATGCCATGTATTCTGCCTTCAACAGAAATGGAGAAATAACAGCTTTTGGTGGGGAAGGAGGGGAAATACAATGAGTTTTGTTTAGGACAATTTAAGTTGTCATTGGGACATCCAGATGGAGATATCAAGCTGGTAGTTGGCAAAACTAGGACTGGAGCTTAAGAAAGGTATACAGCAAGTGCCTAATAAATGTTTGTTGAATTGAAATTAATCATTGAAGGGGACCTCTTTACTGGACTGTAATCAGGGATAGCTTGGATGTTCCTTGGTGAAGCTGTTACTAATCAGGAAATGTGATTTGACAGAACCAAAGTCATGTGTTGGTGATTTTATCACAATAAAACATGTAAATTTGTTCATTAAACAAACATTAATTAAGCGTCTGCTGTGTAGGTGGGGGAGAGGATAGAGAACTGAGCTTGGAGTCAGGAAGACTCATCTTCATGAGTTCAATCTGGCCTCCTGGATTGATTAATCTGCTTGCCTCAGTTTCCTCATTTGTAAAATGAGCTGGAGAAGGAAACAGCAAAGACTCCAGTATGTTTGCCAAGAAAACCCCAAATGGGGTCACGAAGACTAGGACTCGACTGAACAACAAAAACAATTGTGGCAGGCCTTATGCTTGGCCCAGAAGATACCAAAGCAAGGATAGAACAGTACCTGTCCTCAGGGAAGACCCCCCCCTCTACACACCCATACACACACACACACACACACACACACACACACACACACACACACACACACATTTGTGCCCTGACAGTGCATACTGTTAGTGCTGCTACTGCTGCTGCTGCTCCTCCTCCTCTTCCTTCTTCTGCTTCTCTTCTTCCTCTTCTTCCTCCTTTTCCTTCTCCTCCTCCTACTCCTCTTTCTGCTT
Source organism: Sminthopsis crassicaudata (assembly GCF_048593235.1). Taxonomy (NCBI): domain Eukaryota; kingdom Metazoa; phylum Chordata; class Mammalia; order Dasyuromorphia; family Dasyuridae; genus Sminthopsis; species Sminthopsis crassicaudata. The sequence continues at coordinate 622,257,902 of NC_133619.1, forward strand.
CTTCTCCTCTTCTTCCTCTTCTTCCTTCTCCTTCTCCTCCTTCTTCTGATTGATTCTCTTCCTTCTCCTCCTCCTCCTCTTCTTCCTCCTTCTCCACTTCTTCCTCTTCCTCTTTTTCCCTCCTCCCCCTCCTTCTTCTGTTTCTTCTCCTCTTCTTCCTTCTCTTCCTCCTTCTTCTCCTCTTCTTTTTCTTTCTCCTCCTCCTTCTTCTCCTTCTCTTTCTTCTTTCTTTTCCTCTTCCTCTTCCTCCTGTTCTTCCCCTTCCTCCTCCTTTTTCTACCTGGGTGGGCAGAAGGTTTTACATTCCACCTTTGACATTATCTATGTAATCTTGGCCAAGTCATCACTTCCCTGGGTCTCGATTTTCTCACCTGTAACAACGATGGGGCCAGACTGGATGGGCCCCTTCCCGCTCTGGACGTCCCTGGCTTGCCTCTCCATTTCCCATCCCGTCTGCCTCCCCTCCTGACACTCCACTCCTTCCTCCCCATTCCTGGTCAGGTTTCATCCAGATGAGTGGCTGGGTCAGCATCTTGTGGCTTTCCCACTTTCCAGCAGTCAGATTTCCCAGGCTCTCCAGGATGACACACTCAGGTCCTTGGAGCTTTCCAAAGCGGCCTTTCCCAAGATCAAATTTCTGGTTCTGTTCTGGTTCTTTCCCAGCCTGGGGGAGCAGGTGTGGATGAGGGTAGGACGGCTCCTCGGCAATGCCGTGGGTGACCAAAGAATCCGAGCCTGACCCTGACTTCACCGTTCCCTGCGCTCTTCCCAGACAAGCCCCAGATGCATGTGCTTCTGCCAACAAAGTACTTCCAATCTCCCGTTCCCAGTTCATTGGCCAGACTCTTTCCCTTCTCCTCCCCACCCTCACCCCGTGTTACATGCAAAAGTTCTCCTTTGGAGCAGACTGAAATGGTGGGGAAGAGGGGAAGACAGAAAAGAGAAGAGGAGGTGGGAAGGGGGGGCCCTGAGTGACCACATGCTCAGAGAGTGGCCCTGGCCCAGCCAGAAGCACAAATCAGTAATAAGGGACCTTCAAGGTCATTTAGTCCCACTTTTATAAATTAATAATTAAATCATTTTAAGTATTATTAAATAGAAAATAAAGATAGTCTTTACTCCAAAGGAGTTCATTTTGGAGTATGAAAGTAAGCAAAGAAAAATTCAGTGGCAAATTGGATGGTCCTTTGGGGTAGTCACAAAACAGAGCAGAATACCCATTTGATGCCATTTCTGCTAAAGAACCAGGAGATCGCGTTCTTGTCACTAAAAGGATCAGTTTTTAATGTTGAACCAAGTACCAATGACCTTTGGGGCAAGAATGGGCTCTTCAGGGTCTCCAGGAGGTGGGGCTGCAGCACCCACAGGTGCAGTTTGATGGTGAGGGTCTGCATGGAAGCATTAATATGCCCAAGATTCCTGGGCTCAAGATCCTGGGCTGTCTCCAGCAGGATCTGAGGGGAAATGTTCATCTCTTGCCTTTTCCCATCTCTCCTCCGTGATGAGACTTCCTCAGACCTGAGTGGGGATGTGAGAGTTGTCTTCAGGTATATTTGAAAGAGAGATTCCAAAAGGAAAATTGAGAAAGATGGAGATGATTTCCAGGTGTCTGCAGGGAGGGAGAGGAGCACCCCTCATTAACCTGACTTTTAACCATTTGGGATGGAAAATAGGAATAAGAATAGTAATAAGGAAATGGAAGAGATTTTTGTGACTTAGGTGAGCTCCTTGTGAAAAGGGACAGAATACATTGTGGGGCATGGTAGGGAGGAAGCAGAGCTAGGGTTTAAGCTCAGACTCAGCATCACTTCCTCCGTACCTTGCTTCTTCTTGTACCTTTTGGCTGGTAGTTCTTGAAATAGCCTTGATTTCTATGATTCAAATGGATTCCAAGACCGCCTCCATCCTGGGGCAGACTAGCAAGAAATCCTGTTGTCCCAAGGAAAGCAGGAAAGGTCACTAAATCCTAAGGAAGATATCCTTTGGTCAGAGATAAGGCTCTCGATAATAAAAAAGAAAACAACATTTTCGAAAGGCCAGAGAATAGGCCTCCGAGATCAGAAAGAGCTGTAACACTGTCTGAAGGCCCGTGGGCCTGTGGGATGCAGCATCCTGCAGAGGAAGCCTCCCTGGCGAGTCACAGGAGCCAGAGTTCTGACCTCAGAGAAATTGGGAATTTCTAGGGTGGATGAATTTTCCTGTGGCACAGATCTGGGAACAAGGAAATAAGATGGGTCTGCAGCTAGAAACCGCCTGGTTTAGGCCCGAGGAGGTACCTCTCAGCCTAGGAATAATCCTGAACTTTTATGTGTTGGATAAAGAAGAAACCACAAATAGCTGTCATGTGGCATTATGAGACTTAGTTCCCACGGACTTGCTGAAACCTTATGATGGAGCAGATGAATTAGACCATCTTGGAAAGCTTTGTAGTTGCTTCAAACTCTCCCTCCTCCCTCCCTCAACTCCAGACAGCTCCTTTCCATACACTCTCCATCACGCCATAGGAATTCCCCTATTTATATCAGTCTTGTGTTATTCACATATTATTCACATATCAGTTTTAGTTGTTACTGTTATATCCCCAACCAATTGAGTAAGTGTTTTATTAAGCATTTATTATTAATTATTATTTATATTTATTACATATTTATATTATTATTAAGTATTTGTTACTGTGTGCAACAACTAGTAAGTTGTTGAGGCAGGCTGAGGATTTGAACCCAAGTCTTCCTGGTTCCAAGCCCCCAATTCTATCTACCAGCTGCTATTATTATTTTTTTTTTTTGCAAATGAGTATATTAAAGTCCAGAAAAATGAAGTGACTTACATAAAATCAAAGCTCCCAAGTAGCAGGGCTGGGATTTCAACAAGACTTTCTGATGCTAACTTTACTGCTCTTACCACTAGATAGATGGAAGTACGGATGGGTAGATAGATGGATGACTACACGGATAGATGAAGGATAGAATTAGATGATAGATAAATGAAGAAGATAGATAGATATCGAAGGATATTTGAAAAAGTTAGATGCTGGATGGATGAAGGATAGAATTAGATATTAACTGGATTGACAAATGAAAATAGAGTTAGATATAGATGGATGAATAAATAGATGAAGAAGATATAAAATAAACGATAAAGGATAGAGTTAGATGATGGATGGAAGATAGAATTAGATGACAGATAAATGAAGGATATAGATAAATAGATGAAAGTGTTAGATGATAGATAAAGGATAGAGTTAATTGACAAATAGATGGACAGATAAAAATAGATATAAATAGATGGATAAATAGATAAAGGAAGAATAGTTAAATATAGCTCGATGATGAATGATAGAATTAGATGACAAATTGATAGATGAAGATTAGAGTTAGAAACAGATGAATAGGTAGATGAAGAATAGTTAGAAATAGATGGATGAAAGATAGAATTAGATGGATGGATAAGTAGATAGATGAAGGATAATTGGATGATAGATGGAGCATTTATTAAGTACTTAGCATGTATCAGGCACTGTGCTAATTGTTGCTTATGCAAATAAAAGCAAAAAATAATTAATATCTTTTGGGAATTTGGACTTATATGAGGAAAGATATAAAAGTGAGCTGGAAGGGGGTAGGGTGGAGTATACCCATTTGGAGATAAAAGTGGAAAAGTTTGGTGAGTCAGGAGTGGAAATGAGGAAGGATGGATGACTTGGGTACTTCCTTAAATGATGATCCCAGACAAGAACTTACCAATCAGAAGAGGGGGACCTAGGGTGAAGGTACCTTCAGGGTGAGAAGATTATCAGGAAAGAAGTCCAAAAGTCTGGAGAATTACTGGATCAAGACAGTTTTTCCTGACTTTGGGGCAGCCAGGTGGCCCAGTGGATAGAGCACCAGCCCTGAATTCAGGAGGACCTGAGTTCAAATCTGGCCTCAGACACATAACACTTCCTAGCTGTGTGATCCTGGGCAAGTCACTTAACCCCAATTGCCTCAGCAAAAAACAAGACAAAAAGTTTTTTCTGACTTTAAGAAACATTGTCATAGTTATCAGGGACAGTTGTACTGGGACTGGGAGATAGGCAGGAAGATTTTGGATTTTGTTTCTTGTGAAACTCCAAGCCTCTTAACTGCTATTCTTCTTCCTCAGTCATAGTTACTGTCTATATATATGGCTTGGTGGATGTACGTGTGGCTTGGTGGATATACACAGGCAATTTTCTGCCTCAGCCCTCCTCCTTTTCAGTTTAAAGTCCTCTTGATTAGATTTGCAAGATATCAGATAAATCCATTCTTATCCAGCCCTTGTTCGATCCACTCCATCCCTGGCTGGAAGCTTGTTGTTCCTATATTTTAAATTATGGCTCAAAAATCCAGATCCCAGTCTCAGTGACTATTTTTAAACAGCTGTTTACTCTCTAAATCTGCTTTTCTCTTCTGAAACCCTTGCTCTAACGGTCAGCAGTAATGAAAACAACACCTGTGCCTCTGAAGCGCTCAGTTCTTGCCCAAGATCCTGCCATCTTTTGTAATACTTTCTGGGTTCCTTCGGACAGCATCATTTGTGCCCATGGAACAGTCACCCACTTCTTGGACACATGCCCCCAGACTTTTCTCCTGCAGTTACCAGATTGACAAATGGAGGTCTCAGGTGCTCTTAGCAGAGAGTCATCAAGCAGTGGGGCAGTAGAAAAAACACTGGGTTCATTTGGAGGTCTTGGGTTCAAATCCCAGTTCTGTCACTTAGGTACCATGTTATTGGGCAAGTGCTTAAACTCTTTGTGCCTGCAAAGTGAAGGAGTTAGACCAGATGGTTTCCAAGGTCCCTTCCAACCCCATATCCAGGATCCCATGGGCCCCTTCTGAGAAGTCATCTAGTCCAATCCCACATTTTACAGAAGAGAAAACTGAAACCCAAAGTTACATTATTTGCCCAAGGTCACATAGCTAATTAATGGCAGAACCAAAATTAGAATTCAGATTTCCAGACTCCTATTTCAGAATATTTTACACTAATAATCACTAGATCTTTGTGAGATGATGCTCTCACCTGATCACACCTGTGGATTTACATCATCATTGCTGAGAGGACAAGTACCTCATTCTTCCTCAGAACATCCAGTTCCCTCTCAGTATGAGAGATTATTTTTTTTCCAATTTGAGAAGATTTTTTTTAACCTTCTAACCACTCAACATAAATCAGTATGCTCCTTTCCCTTGCCTCTTCACATTTTTTCTTTCTTTCCTATTTTTATTTTTGTTTTCTACAATGTAGGAAAAAATATTTCATGTTTTTTCTTCTTTTCCATATTCCTTATTTCCCAGGAATATCTTTCTGGGCATTTTGGTTATTCTGATAGTGATTAAGGATATATCTTTTCCCTCTACTAACTTGGAGAAAAGAAAGATGCTCCTGGATCGTAGGTTTCCCCCAAGCACTCTCTCAATCCCCTCAATCAGATGCTTCTTGCTAGGGGTGCTAGAGATCTTCACTGAGCTGTCAAGTGCAAAGGCAACATTTAGATTGAATGAGGCACAGAGAAGGGAGAAAGGCTATTCCTCAGTCTTGAAGCTCTGAGTACCATAAAGGCCCCCAGATGTATAATGGAAGTCAGGATGCTTGGTAAATTCTTGACCCCAATTTAAATCTGCCCCATTTCCTCTGGTGTTGCTCCTAAGGCTCCTTCCTATCCCTGGAGATGGGAAAGGAAAAGATTAGGAGAGCTGCAGAGCTATTGACAGCTTTTGAAGAATGAGTCCAGCTCAAGGGCTTCCAAATTTTAAAAAGCAGAGGACCTTAACATGTAGAAACATAATATAGAATGGCTTGGAGTCATGAAGAGCTGAGTTTAAATCTGGCTTCAGACATTTACTAGCTATGGAACCTCTGAAAGCCTTAGTTTTCTAATCCATGAAATGGGGATAATAATTAACATCTATGTCCCAGAGTTGTTATTAAGATCAAATGAAATAATATTTTGAATTCATTTTAAATAATATTTTATTTTTCCAAACACCTGCAAAAATAGTTTTCAACATTCACTTTAACAAACCTTTTGTTCTAATTTTTTCTCCCTTTCTCCTCCCTTCTTCTCTCCCCTAGACAACAAACAACAGAGAATAGGTTAAATGTACGCAATTCTTTCAAGCATATTTCCATATTTGTCATGCTACACAAGAAAAATTAGATCAAAGGAAAAAAAACATGAGAAAGAAAGAAAAACAAGCAAACAACAACAACAAAAGTGAAAATACTCTCTTGTGATCCACATTCAGTTTTCATAGCTCTCTCTCTCGATGTAGATGGCTCTCTCCATCCCAAGTCTATTGGAATTGCCTTGGCTCACCTAAATGTTGAAAAGAGCCACGTCCATCACAACTGATCATCACATAATTTTCTTGTTGCTGTGTACAATGTTCTCTTGGTTCTACTCACTTCACTCAGCATCAGTTCATGTAAATCTTTCCAGACTTTTCTGAAATCAGCCTGCTCGTCATGAAA